>NC_080686.1:3963489-4266520 GCF_030445035.2 Dasypus novemcinctus | reverse complement strand
GTCCCACTGAATATGTTGTTTTCCTTCTATATAACTGTTATATTACTATACTAGTGGGGTTTTTTTGTTTTTTGTTTTATTCTATTTATTTAAAAGATACATAGATCACAAAAACTGTTACATTAAAAAATGTAAGAGGTTTCCAAATACCCCACACCCAACACCCCACACTCCTTCCACATTAACAACCTCTTTTATCATTGTGGCACATTCATGCATTTGGTGAATACATTTTGGTGCACTCTGTCCTGCATGGATTATAGTTTACATTGTAGTTTACACCCTCCCTCAGTACATTCAGTGGGTTATATATATATGGCAGGATGTATAATGTCCAGCATCTGTCCCTGCAATATCATTTAGGACATCTCCAAGTTCCAAAAATGCCCCCACATCACTTCTCTTCTTCCCTCTCCCTGCCCTCAGCAACTACTCTGGTCACTGTTTCCACATCAATGATACAATGTCTTCCATTGCTAGAGTCACAATAGTTCTATATTAGAATACCAGTAATTCCACTCTATCCATGTTTTAGTCCTCTATCCTGGGGACCTGTGATGGTGATGTTCACTCCACCTCTAAATTAAGAGGGGACTTAGATCCCATATGGCTGATGGAGGTGATTCTCCTGCTTGCAGTTGTAGGCACTCTCAGTTCCCTGGTGTGGTGGTTGATTATCTTCACCTCCCTGTTAGCTGACCTGGGTAAGTAAGTCCAATGAACCAGAGAGTAGGTGTTGCAACTCTGCTGTGGCTCAGGGCCCAGCTGGCACATGTACTGTTCAGAGATTCAAGTCTCCTGAGTGTACACCAACCCCAGGTTCAGTAAATGTGACAGAAGAGGCATGTGCAGAAAGGCCACACCTGAGTCCAACTCCATCATACTCAGGAGTGCAAATTCCAAAGCAGGGCCCACTGACAAGGCACTGAACTCCAGAGCCATTTGTCATGACTGTAGTACCTCTGTAGCCCTTAGGAGTACCAGTACCTGGGGTTGTATCTACTTTGGCTGTCTCTGGAATCCTGCTGATACTTGCATGAGCGCCACCCCTCTGATGACCTCTTGACTCATTTTGAAGTTTCTTAGCCATAAAAACTTATTTGTCTTTTCCATTTCCCCCTTTTATTCAAGATCTTTTCCTAATTGCATCACCAGCTGATGAATGGTAGTAATCCCTCAGTGCCAGGTAGGCTCATCCTCAGGATTCATGTCCCATGCTGTATCCCAATCCCTCTTGATATGCATACATACATTCATATACTCTCCAAACCAGGGACACACCTACTTATCTGGCCCATCTCTGGCCAGAGTCCTGATTGGATGCACTATATATATGCACTATGATTCCCATATACCCATATCAATTATATATATATATATATATGTAACAATTTAATATATATATATATAACAAGTTTAATAAGTGTATACTGAAAGAATGAGAAGGAAGAATAACATAATTAGTCAAAAGTTTAAGTCAATATTGATCAGTCACAAAATGACAGAAAAATATAACAGTATTACATGCAAACTCACCAAAAATTTCATGGCTGGGAAGCCCCAAATCAGCAATCAATTCCAGTGTCTTGATTGAAAACACCACCAGTGTAGAGCACCCTCTTCTAGGGTGGGACTTCAACTGGCCTGAGCAGGGACTTCTCCTTTTATTGAGCTCATAATCAAAACCTCAGTACTATAGATGCCAACTTATGATTACTATGTCAGTTCCCAAGGAAGTGGCCAGCTGCCTCATGAAGGAAGACAACACACCCCAAGCAGTACGTTCCAAGGTTTATATGTGAATCCCCAAGAAAGTGGCCAGCCTTCCCAGGGAGGAACACAATACTCCCAGGAATACACCTATCTGTTCTTATTTGTTAGAAAACATTCCCACTGTTCTAGTTCTCACCATTCCTCCTGAAATATAAAAAGTGCTGACCAGTAAGGCATCAGTTTGCTGATTAACAAAGTTTCCTGCATGATGAATCACATTTAGGTTTGGACAATACTCAGTAACTTTTTTCCCAGTACATCCACCCACCATGACAATGCCCCATGAATACTTGAACTCTTTCAATGCCTTAGAGGTGTGCCCCTGGTGAACCTCCTCCCATGCATCCCCCATCACTGACACCCCACCTGAATGATCCTCCCCTGCCACAGTTGTAACCCTTATGTGATCCAAACCTTCTTTCAAAATGAATACAACAAAATAACCAAATAAAATTAATAAGAAAATGAAATAATGACAGTTTTTAAAATGACCAATAAAATACAAAAAATTAAAAAGAATTTGAAATAATAAAAATAGATAAAATTTTTTACAAAGTAAATTTTGGCATTATGACTTTCTTCATTATAGGATCTGTTGTCTTTTAAAATATTTTAAATATTTTATGATTCCATTTATATAAACTATCTCTAATATTTCTAGAATCTAGAAATATCTAGAATAATCAAATTTATAATGACAGCAAATAGATTAGCAGTTATTAGGCCCAGGGTTGGCTGGTGGGGTGGAGAAGAGGGAAGAATGGGGAGTTACTGCTTAATGGGTAAAGAGTTTCTGTTTGAGGGGATGAAAAAGTTGGGGTAGTAGATGGTGGTGATGATAGCATAACATTGTAAAAAAAAAGCCAATCAATTATTAACAAATAATTTTTTGTTTGAAATAAATACAATGTGATTTAGTTATAAATGAGAACAAATTAATAATGAACAGTATTTCAGAAGGTGATAAAGCTGACAAAGTATCAACTACACAGCCTTTTATTTACTTTCTTCAGATTCAGCATTTGTGTTTTAATATATAAAGATGAGGAATCAGCTGTGCAACCTAAGTATATTTCCTTATTAAACTATATTAATACTTCAATAAATGATACAAAAAAGATTTGACAAACTTATGCATTATAGAACTGCATGGCAGTCATGTCAGATGTCTTGTACGTACAATGACATTTTCTTCCATTTTCCCCAAGTGTCTTGCTTTTTCATATTATCTTGAAAGAATCTTTAGGTTACAGAAAAAATCATGTAAAGAATATACATGATTCCCATATACCCAACATCCTCCCCTTTTTCACCTTTCCCCTATTAATAACATTTTACATGTTGATAGTATATTTGTTACAATTTATGTACAATTATTATGTACAATTGACAATGGTCAATTATTTTCATCGTGTTTTATACTTTGAACCATACACTTTTATAATATTTCTTTAATAAATTTTTAAAAAGATACTTAGATTATATAAATTTTACATAAAAATTATAGGGTATTCCCAAATGCCCACTCCCCACACCTCCCATATTTTCCAAATTTACTACATCCTACATTAGTATGCCATATTCATTGTAACTGATGAACACATTTTGGAGCTTTGTCACTAGGGTGGATTATACTTTACATTGTAGTTTACAATCTCTACCACCTAATTCAGTAGGTTATGGCAAGATATATAATGCCCTGTATCTGTCATTGCAATGTCATTCAGGATAATTCACACTCCCCAAAATGCCCCCATGTAGTACCTGTTTTCCCCACTACCTACCCTCAGAACTCCAGTGTCCACTGCCTCATCAATGATATAATTTCTTCAGTTTCTAGAATCACAGTAAGTCTGTAGTAGAATATTGATAAGTCTACTTTAGTCCATTAATACATCCACTTTCCTGAGGATTTGCTCCTTCTTGGAAATGGCTCTCCGGGGCCTGCAGGACACTCATGGGCAGGTGATGTCTATGAGAACAAAGCCGGGGGGAGGGTTGTGTGGTGGGAGGAGGCTTTCTCTTCCCTTGATTATTCAATTTACTAAATAAAGGAGGTGCCTTGGAAAAAAAATTCTTGGATGGTGATGCCCACTCCACCTCTAATTGAGAAGGGTTTTGATCCCATAGGGCAGATGGATGGTTCTCTTGCTTGCAGTTGTCTCTCTTGGTTCCTTGGTATTGTGGTTGTCCATTATCACCTTCTTGTTAGTTGTCTTGGATGAGACCAATGAACTAGAGTAGGTGTTGCAATTCCATTGAGATTCAGAGTCAAAATGGAACATGGACAGCCCAAAGATTTAAGTGTCTTGGATGCACATCTACCAACTCTAGTACTAATTCTACATTCAATATAAGGACAGAAGAGCCATGTGTAGGGAAACCACAACTGAGTCCAACTCTGTCACACTGGGGAGCATAAACTCCAAAGTAGTACTCACTGGAAAGGCACCAAACACCTCAGCTATCTACCCCGCCTCTAGTGTCTGGATGTCTCCAGAGCCCTTAAGAGCCCCACTGTTTGGGATAGTATCTATATGGCAGTCAATGAGACACTGTTGAGATGTGCTTAGTGTAACCTCTGGAAAGACCTCCTGATTCACTTTGAAGTCTCTTGCCATATAAGCTCATTTGTCTTTATCTTTTCCCCCTTTTAGTCAAGGCTTTTACTATTGTGGTTAATAATCGAAAAATGTGGCATTGGTGTGGAAAAAGTGGCCATGGTGGCTGCTGGGTGCGGGGAATGGGAGGAAGAGATGAGATGTGGATGCATTTTCGGGACTTGGAGTTGTCCTGGGTGGTGCTGCAGGGACAATTGCCGGACATTGTATGTCTTCCCATGGCCCACTGGATGGAACGTGGGAGAGTGTGGGCTATGGTGTGGACCATTGGCCATGGGGTGCAGCGATGCCCAGAGATGTACTCACCAGATGCAATGGATGTGTCATGATGATGGGGGAGAGTGTTACTGTGGGGGGAGTGGTAGGGCGGGGGCGGTGTGGGTGAATGGGGACCTCATATTTTTTGAATGTAATATTTTTTTTAAAAATGAATAAAAAAAATTAAAAAAAAAAAAAGTCCCTTGCTACCAGGGAAGCTCATCCCTGAGAGTCATGCCCTATGCTAGGGGAAAGGTAACATATTTATATGCTGAGTTTGGTTTAGAGAGAGGCCACATTTGAGCAACAAAGGAGGCTCTCAGGAAGTAGCTCTTAGGCATCCTATAATATTAGTGTAAGTTTCAATTTCAAATGTAAAGTTCATAAGTACAGTCATTAATATCAAGGGCCCATTAGTGGACCATCCTCCTTCACTCGTCATTGCCCCTGTACTAAAGAAGATTCTTGCAGTTCCACTACAGTATTTGACAGAGTCCCCAGGATGGGAATTTGATATTCTTTTGGTGATTTTGTGAATCTCCACACACCATGACAATGTTCCATGAATATTTAGACACATTTGTGTGCCTTATATATATGCCCAGGAAGCTCCCATCACTGACACCCTGCACCAATGATCCACCCCTGCCACAGTTGTAACCCTTCTGTGATCCAAAACTTGTTAAAAAATTAAGTCAATAAAATAGCCAAATGCAATTAATAAGAAAATGAAATAATAATGACAGGTTAAAAAATAAGAAATAAAATACAAAAAAAATTAAAAATAAAAATAAAAAAATTTGGGATAAAAACAATGAAAAAATATTAAAATTTTTTTGACATTTTGCCTTTCATCATTGTAAAAACTTTTGCCTTATATGTACAGTGACATTTTCTTCCATTTATTCTCCCAGTGCCTTTTTTCATTTTGTCTTGAAAGAAGTTTTATGTTATAGAAAAGTCATGTACCAAATGCCATGAACCCAACATCCTCCTCCTTTTCCCTCTTCCCCTATAAACAATGTTTTATATGTGGATGGTACATTTGTTAATACTAATATACAAGTATTGAAGTATAGCTACTAACCATGGTCAGTGGTTTATGTTATGGTTTACATTTGGACTATACACTTTTATACATTTTGATGAAATTTAACATGACCTGTATCCATCACTTCAAGATCATATAGAACCCTTCCAATAGCACCCAAAATGACCCCCATTCCAACTATTGTATTCCTCCCTTCCCCTGCCCTCAGGACCCATGACAAAAACCAGGCTTTACTCCTTGAAGAACAAGATTCATAGTTGCTTGCAACAATACTGAGGGCTTTACACGCTGGTCTGTCCTCTCCTATTAGGCACCACCCATAGTCTTGAGAGATTCCCCAACCCTCTATTTGAAAACATAGCAGACCTCCCCAGAATGGGAGTACAACACCTTCCCAGTCACTGTATGGGTCTCCACCCAGTGATATAACACACTATGACAAAATGAACACTCACACACTCCCTAGTAGCCTGCCTAAGGTGCACCCTGTCCTGAATGCCCCCCTATATTCAGCAGCCTAGAGTAGTAGCCCTCACTTGTCATATTGCAAAAAAAGGCATTCCCGACATTGTTGTTTAAACCTTGTACCCACCAATCACCAGTGTTCACCTGCTCCCTCCCCCAACACTCTCCCTAGAACCGTGAACAGTCCAACTCAACCTTCCCACACTAACCCCCTGACAAACCATTACTGACCTACCCAATAATATCACTGTGCCACTGTCATGCCCCACACTGACCAACTACACACTTCCAACTTATCACAGTTTTTGCCCATATAGACATTGGTTCCCAAACTTCTCCTTTTCTCTTTCCTGTAAACCTATCTTCCAGACTCTACCTCTGTGATTCTGTTCAGTTAGCTTAATAAATATCAGTGAATTCAAGTAATATTTGTCCTTCAGTGCCTGGCTTGCTTCACTCAAGATTCATCCATGTTTTCCCATTTGTTAACATTGCATTCCTTCTTACAGCTGACTGATATTCCCTTATATATGGATATAGCACAATTTGTCCATTCATCTGTTGAAGGGTATCTGTGTTGATTCCAACTTTTGGCAATATTGAATAATGCTGCTATGAACATTGGTGTGCATATACCTGTTTGTGTCCTTGCTTTCATTTCTTCTGGCTATATGCTCAACAATGGAGTTGCTGAAATATATGGCAGTTCTGTAGTTAGTTTTCTGAGAATCACCAAACTCTCCTTTACAATGGCTGCACCCTTCTACATTTCCACCAGCATGGATAAGGATTCCCATTCCTCCTTATACTTTCCAATACTTATAGTTCTCTATTTTTTTAATAGTCACTAGTCTAATGGATATATGATGATACCTCATCATTTTGAATCACATTTCCCTGATAACTAATAATGTTGAGCATCTTTTCATGTGCTTTTTATCCATTTGTATTTCTTGTTTGGAGAAGTGTCTATTCAAATCACTTGACCATTTTTTAAATGGGATGTTTGTCTCCTTGTATTTGAGGTGAAAGATATCTTAATACATGCTGGATATTAGTCCCCTATCAGATATATGGTTACCAAATATTTTCACACATTATATAGGCTGGTTTTTCACTTTCTTGACAGACTCCTTTGAAGTGTAAATTTTTAATTTTGAGGAGGTCTCATTTATCTATTTTTTCTTTCATTGCTTGTGCTTTGGATGTAAAGTTCATGAAACCATTTCCTACAACAAGATCCTGTACATGTTTCTTTACATTGTCTTCCAGGGTCTTTATAATCTTGGCTCTTATATTTAGATCTTTGATCCATCTTGAGTGAATTTTTTTATAAGGTGTGAGATGGTGTTCCTCCCTCATTCTTTTGGATATGGGTATCCAGTTCTCCAAGCAACATTTGTTGAAGAGGCCATTCTCTCCCAGTTGAATGGGCTTGGTGGCCTTGTCAAATATCAGTTGGCTGTATATGTGAGGATCTATATCAGAACTGTCATTTCAGTTACATCAGTCAGTATGTCTATCCTTGTGCAAATGTCATGCGGTTTTGACCACTGTAGCTTTGTAGTATGTACTAAAGTCAGGTATTGTGACTCCTCCAATTTCATTTTTCTTTTTCCATATATCTTTTTCTATTCAGGGCTTCTTGCCTTTTCACATAAATTTCATTGTTTTTTCCAATTCAGTTAAACATACTCTGGTGATTTTTGTTGGGATTGCATTAAATCTGGAGATTAGTTTTGGTAGGATAGACATCTTAATAATATTTAGTCTTCCTATCTATGAACAGGGAGTATTCTTCCATTTATTTAAGTCTTCTTTGATATCCTTTAGCAATATTTTGTAGTTTTCTGTGTGTAAGTCATGTACATCTTTAGTTAAATTTATTCTCAGGTCTTTAATTCTTTTTGCTGCTATTGTAAATGGGATTTTTTAATCTTGATTTCCTCCTGAGATTGCTCCTCATTGGTGTACACAAATGCTACTGAATTTTGCATGTTGATTTTATAACCTGCCACTTCAGTGAATTCATTTATAAACTCTAGAATCTTTGCTGTAGTTTTCAAAGGGCTTTCTATGTATAGGATCATGTCATCTGCAAATAGTGAAATTTTTACTACTTCCTTTCTAATTTGGATGACTTTTATATCTTGTTCTTGCCTAAGTGCTTGAGCAAGTACTTCTAACACAGTGTTAAATAGAATTGGTGAAAGAGGGCACCCTTTTCTTGGTCCTAATCTTAAAGGGGAAGTTTTTAAGATTTCACCATTGTATATGATGTTATCTGTGTATTTTTCATCTATAACCTTTATGATGTTGAGGAAGTTTCCTTCTATTTCTATCTTTTGTACTATTTTATATCAGGAAAGTTTGCTGTATTTTGTTGAATATTTTTTCTGCATCTATAGAGATGATCATGTTTTTCTCTTTCAATCTATTTATGTTGTATATTACATTGATTTTTTGTGTTGAAATATCCTTGCATACCAGTTGATGAAACACACTTGGTCATGGTGTATAATTTTTTGATGTGTTGTTGAATACAAGTAGCAAGTATTTTGTTGAGGATTTTAGCATCTAGATTCATTGGAGTGGCTGGTCTGTAGTTTTCCATTCTTGTGGTATCTTTGTTTGACTTTTGTATTAGGGTAATATTGGCATCCTAAAATGAGTTAGGCAATGTCCCCTCCACATCTAATTTTTGGAACATTTTAAGCAGGACTGTTCATTCTCTCTGGAATGTTTGGTAGAATTCACCTGTGAAACCATCTGGTCCTGACCTCTTCTTATTTGGGAGGTTTTTGAGGGCTAATTCCATCTCATTACTTGTGTTTGGTCTGTGAGTTCATCAATATCTTTTGACAAAGTTGGCTGCTTGTGTGTTTCTATGAATTTGTCCATTTCCTCTTAATTATCCACCTTGTTGGTATATAATTTTTCAAAGTATCCTCTTTCAATATTCCTTATTTCTGTGGGACCAGTGGTGATATCTCCTTCCTCATTTCTTATTTTATATGTTTGCATCTTCTCTCTTTTTCTTTCTTAGTCTAGGTAAGGGTTTGTCAATTTCATTAATATTCTCAAAGAACCAGCTTTTGGTTTTGTTTAATTTTCTAGTGTTTTCTTTTTTTCAATTTCATTTAGCTCTTCTCTAATCTTTGCTATTCCCTTCTTTCTACTTCCTTTGGGGTTAGTTAGTTGTTCTTTTTCTAATTCCTCCAGGTGTGCAGTTAGGTCTTTGATTTTAATTCTTTTTAATATAGGCTTTTATGGCTATGAATTTACCTGTCAATACAGCTTTTACTACATCCCATAAGTTTTGATACTTTATGTTGTCATTTTTACTCATTTCAAGGTAGTTACTGATTTTTCAAATTTTGACCTTGACCCACTTATCCTCTAAGAGAGTGTTGCTTAACTTCCACATCTTTTTGCCTAATCTGTTTCTCTTACCCTTCCTGATTTCCACCTTCATCCCATTGCAGTTGGAGAAATTACTTTGTATAATGTCAATCTGTCTGAATTAAATTGAGAGCTGTTCTATGCCCTAACATGTGGTCTATCCTAGAGAATGATCCATCTGCACTTGAGAAGAATGTATATCCCAGTGTATTTGTGTGCAATGTTATATATATGTTCATTATGTCAGATCCTCAAATGTATTATTCAAGACCTTTGTTTCTTTATTGATTGCCTGCTGAGATGTTCTGTCTAATGGTGATAATTATGTATTAAAGTCCCCCACTCTAATTGTAGAGGCATCTGTATTAGTCAGCCAAAGGAGTGCTAATGCAAAATACTAAAAATCTGTTGGCTTTTATGAAGTGTATTTATTTGGATTAGAAGCATACAGTTCCAGGTCAAAAAGCATAAATTACTTTTCTCACCAAAATCTGTTACCACATGTTGGAATGAAATGTCTGCCAATGTCTCAGAGGAAGGGTTCAGGCTTCCTCTTCCTCTTAAGGCTATGTGGTCCCTGTTTCTTCTGATATCAGGCATAGGATGGGATAAGTTTCATCTCTTTCCTGAAGCTCATTTCTTTCTGGACTCAGCTGCTCTGCTCTGCTCTCCCACAAGCTGTAAACTATCAGGCAAATGACTCATCTCTCTTCCTGGGTCCTCTGCTATGTTTAAAGGACCCTTCTCTCTTTTCTCACATTCTCTGTGCTTTTACTTCCTTTGATTCTAGTATTAAAACTCCAACTAATTCCTATGCTTTGTCATTTTCTTTGTGAGTCCCCACTCACCATGCCCTGATGTGGCCCAATCAAAGCCTTAATCATAATTTAATCAAGTAAGAGTGAAGTCTTTATATCCAATATAATATAATATGCACAGAGAAACAGACCAGTTTACAAACATAATCCAATATCTACTTTTGGAATTCGTAAACAATATTAAGCTGCCACAGCATCTATTTCTCCCCTTAGTTTTTTCAACTTTTGCCTCATGTATTTTGAAGCACCCTGGTAATGTGCATAAATGTTTATGATTGTTCTTTCTTGTTGATAGATTACCCCTTTTATTAATACATAATGGCCTTCTATGTCTCTTACAATGATTTTATATTTAAAGTATATTTTGTCCAATATTAGTATAGCTATTCCCACACTTTTTTTGGCTATTTTTTGCATATAAAATTGTTTTCCAACCAATCACTTTCAGCCTCCTTGCATCCCTGGATCTAAGGTAGGTTTCTTGTGGACAGCATATAGATGGGTAACATTTCCTTATCCAATCTGCCAATCTGTGTCTTTTGATTAGAGAGTTTAAACTATTAACATCCAATGTTATTTCTGTATAGGAATTTCTTACATTAGCCACAATTTCTTTAGGTTTATGTATGCCACATGTTTTTATTTCTCTTTTTATTTTTTTTAGTTGTTTACTATAGAACTATTGTGACTCTAGCAATGGAAAAAAATTGATGTGGAGACAGTGGCCATGGGAGTTGCTGAGGACAGGGAGAGGGAAGAAGTGTGATATGGGAGCATTTGGGGACTTGGAGTTGTCCTAAATGATACTGCAGTGACAGATGCAGGACATTGTATATCCTGCCATAACCCACTGAATGGACTGGGGGAGAGTGTAACCTACAATGTAAACTCTAATTCATGCATTGATCAAATGCAATGAATGTATCACATTGAAGAAAGAGGTTTTTGATGTGTGAGGAGTGGGGGTGGGGAGAGAGTGAGGTTTATAGGAAACTCTTACATTTTTTAATGTAACAGTTTGTGTTATCTATGTATCTTTTCAAAAAAGAAAATAAAAATGCTAAAAAAGAAAAAAAAAGAAAAAAAGACAGCTCCTTTAGATAGTTCCCTACCTTCTATTTGCTTTTTTTTTTTATGAGCGGGTCTGACTCTGCCTACTTCAGTGCCATTTTCCCAGAAATCTCTGTTTCTCATTATAACATTTCTCTTTTTATGATAAATATGATAAGGATTTAAGGTACTTAGGATTACAAATAATTAAATGTTTGTAAAAACCGGGAAAATATTACAAACAATAAAAAATTTAAAAGGAGCAATAAAAATGTCAAAATGCATTGAAATCTTTTCTTTTTATGCATGATATCTATGAAAATTTGTAATCTTGTTCAAATAAATTGTTCACTTAAATACAGAAATAACTAAGAATGAACATATTTTCAAAATTGTAGTGTTACAGTTTACAATCCCTTTAGAAACCTATCATAAAACCTGAAGGAATTATGTGAACAATCACTGACTCTAGGTTGGATAAAGAAGAAAGCTGAGACATCCTGTCCTGCCAAACTGGGGGGAAAAAAATGATAATTTTTACTTAACCATATTCATCCATTTTCTTAATCCATAGTCATGTGCTCAGCAGCCATCTTGACCCTCCATGAATCCTATCAGCATTCTGTCGTTGACCATGACCTTCACTTACACCTCTACAACATTGTTGTCTGTAAGCTGGCTTTCAGAAAGTTTTGCAGCACAGAGCTATGGCCCTGGGGTTTGCAGTAGGGTTAGTGCTGATTCTGCCCCATCAGCCCACCCCCAACAAGCTCATGCCAACCACATCTTCAACCTGGTGCAATCTGAGATTGGGCTTGATGAAACAGTGGATTCTGACCTTGATAGGCACAGAGATCCTGAAGTTCTGCCTAAGGGAGAAGAGAACATGTTCCGTGCTATTTTGGGACTTAAGGAAAGCATATGGTGACGTGCTTCCAGGCACTCAGGTGCTCTTTTTTCCAGAGGGCTTTTACTTGGGCATAGGAGCATTCCTTCATTATCCCCTGCAAGTAGCCCAACCTTCACAAACCTCCTCTACCCTAGAGTAGCTCTGTGTTCTCTTTTCCACTGGTTTTCACCCCCTCACTCCATGAAAGGAAGCCACTCAGCCAGCATTTGTCTCACCCCTGGGAATGAATACAGACACAGGGCATATCTGCAGCCAGGCTGGGCCCTCTGATCTGGAAGGAAGGAAGCTCAGGGGTGCAGCCAGATGGGGTGGAAGCCACAGGCCCTGAGTCTGGGCTCTCTGATCCTGTGGCTGACTGGTGGACAAGAAATAGAGCTCAGGATGGAGAGGGGCTGGTGAGCCATGAGCTTATGCTTGGGTTGGGCCTGGAGAATAAGGTAATGGGCTGGGATTAGTTATCAGTGAAGTTTATTCCCTAGGCTTTGCTGCTGCTGCAACTGAAAATCTCTCATGGCATCTTCCCTTCCAAATTATGCCAGCCCATGCAGGACTGATGAGCCCCTGGTATATCTGTCTGTATGCTTGACTATCTCTCTCCCAGATGGTTGCTTCTCCTTCATCTACAGAGAGCTCCCTTGGAGTTACTGAAAATGCCATGCATGGTTGCTAGTGATCAGTGGCTATGAACATGTCCAAGGAGTCCTGGGGCATGGGTGATGGGTCTTGTATCCTGGGAACTGGAGGACTGTGGGAGTGTTTAGAATGGGACCCAGATGCAAAGGGAACTGATAGTTTCCTCATCTCATCCCTGTAGTGCCAGGGAAGGCAGCAAAGGACAAGGGTGGCTCCTATTAGCCACCATTTACATGCAAATGCCAAGGTGATGTGAGGGTTCTTTCCTTCTGCAGTCAGGGTCTCTGCTGCATCTGCCAGGTTTGGGCTTGTGAGGACAGAGCTGCCTTTGCAAGCCCCAATGGGTATAGGGCATGGTGGAGATGATGGTCCCAGTGAAGGACTGTTGCAAAGGGACAGGAGGCATTGGCTGAATGGAGCAATGCTCTGGGTTGGGGCTGCCAAAAGAAGAGGAGAGAGAGAGAGAGAAAGAAATAGTGAGCATGCATGAGAGAAGCACTGCTGGCAAAAGTCTACAACACCTAGAAAATTCCCATGCATTCTTCCATCCAAGGACTAACCAGATGCCACCCGGATTAGCTTTAGAGATCAGACATCAGACTATATTGGACATGTTCATTGCACTATAGCCATAGATGCTGGCTGCCACTGCCTAGAGCCTCAGAAACCTGCACTGTACATTGCTTTTGAACCTTGTCCAGTTGCAGGGTCTACAGGCCCCTGGAGCCCAGCTGTGGGTCACTGGACCCTGCTCACAGCCACCATCACCTGGCATGGTACACCTCACTTGACTTTTGCCCACACCTTGAGGGCCAAGGTGGCAGCCAGAAGGCAGGCCAGGCATTGAGATGGCCCTGATAGTGCCCAGCTACTCATATGGCAAGGGCTCCTTGGGGTATGAGGCACTTTGCAAGGCAATTTCAAAAGAGGCCTGTCTCTGCTTGGATTCTGACATCCCACCAAGAAAGTTATTCTCAGGGTATGTACCCTTGTGCCCTCTGTGCTGCCCTACCTTTTCAGTATGGCTCAGTCCTGGGAAAGACCCCCACCCCCATGCAACAACCACACACATCCCCATTCCCAGTCCACAGGCATCCCATGAAAACCCATGCAGTGTCCAATCAGAATCACCAACATACCTTGATGGCCTGTCCAGAGGGCAGTGGCATAGCCTGGTAGGCCATTTCTAGAATGTCCTTGGGCATCCTGCCTGACCAGCAGACTTGACTGAGTACACGAGGTTAGGGTCAAGAGGATGAACAACACCTTGTTTTCCACCCAACATACCGGAACATCTCTCCTCTAGGGAGCCCCAACCAAGCTGTCCCCATGCCTATCTTCCCATAGTGTGCACCTATTCCACAAGGTGTCCTCCCACCCATGTGACTGTGGCACTCCTGCTACTGGCCTCCCTAAAATGAGTACACATATTCTGGGCCAGGCTTGTCCTCAGCCCTCAGAGCACAACTGGAAACACCCAAGATGGACAGCTGACATCTACCCAGAGGGCTGGGTCTGGGAGTGCCTCTGACACCAAGGTCCAACCTGGTCCACCCATGTACGTTCAAGCAACACTGTGCAATGGGGCATCTGTTCAACTCAGCAGTAGGAGACAAATCACAGCTCCAATCTGGTCCACTATTGTGGGAAACCCCACCCAGGGGCTGTGGCAGATGTAGGCAGAGTTTGAGGCAAGCCATCTGAAGACATCATCACTTTGGAGGAGATTCCCTTGGAGCTGGGAACTGGGATGGCCTTGGACAGGCAGATCTCAAGGGACCTGCAAGGTAAGGTGGGACTCGGGAGTCTCCCTCTGACTCTCTGAGTGCCAGCAGCCTCCATAGCCCAGTGCAGTGGCCTTTGATGTCTGGGCAGGCTTCCTCAGCAATGTTCTTGAGACCCTTGAATTATGTCCCTGGGAGGTGCAGTTGTGCTGGGCATGGTGCTGCCCCAAGATCCCAAGTCATCTGAACGACTTTACCCACAGCTTCCCTAACATCTCACCAAGCAAGACCCCAATAGCTTTCCCTGCCACAGTGGATTCTGCCCTGGGTGGTCACAGAGTTCCTGACCATCCTTCTGAGGTGACTAGAAAACATTAGGCACTGTTTCCAAGATGTTGAAAGTGTGTCATCACTTCCCACCTCTTGATGGTTCTTTTTCCTAATGGGCTATCTCTTGGGGGACACTTCAGAGTTCTCAGCAAGGGAGCTCTCCTTCTGCAAACCTCCCAGATTGCTAGATTGACTTGCTGCATTGGTTCCCAGTGGTCTCCACTCACTTAACTCTAAGCTCTATTACAGCAGGGCACTCGGCCCTCTCCTCTTATTCGGGAGAAGAGAACCAGCACAAGGTCAGCCTGCAGCCGGCTTGGGTCCTCCAAATCCAGGGAAGGAGGCCCAAGGGTGTGGCTTCTGGGCCAGGAATTAGCCAAGGTTGAGGGATTTGCCTCTGCTGCTGGCAGTCTCTCTTGGCATCTTCATACCTGAATCCTGCTGTCCTGTGCAGGATGGGCCCCTGGGATATGTCTGTCTTCCTGTCTGCCTCTCTGTCTGCCTGCCTGTCTGTCTGTTCTCTGGGCACATTGCTGTTTGTGCCAATGATACAGGCTTTTGGTGCATCACCATCCTAAGCAAATGTCGGATCTATGTCAGCATTTAGCCATCACTCCACATCATTCCAGCCAAACTGTCAATTTGGTGGACCAGACTGACCTACTGGATACATTTCCTAGTGCCTGAAGGAAACCACTCCCTAGACAAGAAAGATAGAGTTCACTAACCATGGGATATGTCTTTTGAAACCCAAGGGCTCCACATACAGATTGCCCAACCTTGGGGAAGAAATGTTTCCTTTGCAATGAAAGCCTAAATGCCACCAGCCTTCCCTGAGAGAAGTTCCTAATGACTACTGTAACAAAATGGTGTGATTTGATCCTTAGGATTGTTTCTTTTGAACCCACCTGAATTTAATGTTCCTTTGGTCAACGACACTATTTCAGGACATGACAAAGTAGCCCAATATACAATAACTAGTGCCAACAGAGAGCACACTGGAGAATCTAATATGCTGGGGAATTCAGAGACACACCTAGAGACCATCTCCCAGCACTTGACTACCCCACTTATCTTCTTTGCACATGCCTCAGTATGTTTCCATTCCACAGCCTACTGCATATGTTAGGTCTATTGGAAAGGTCTGAATACCCCTTAAATACAGAAATTGGAAATCTATCCCTAGCTGTTTATCAGGGTGAGAGAACTCTCATTGGCATATCCCCACATGTTCTGGTGTATAAACAACGCAGTCTCTTCTCTCTAATGAGAATCGTGGTGTTATCAACTTCCAAAATGGGCCCAAGCAGTTGGATTCCCTAGGAAACTGGCCATGATGGGGTCTTTTCCCCTGCTCTTTTGGACACTTGGTTCTGTGCAAAGAATAAAGTATTCATTTACTAAAAGTTGTTGTGCCTGAGTTTGTGTGCCCATGATGCTCCACAGATTTTGGTCCTGCAAGGAGAGTGTATGGGGAGGTATGGAATGGGGTGGGTTGATGTTTGAACCATTCTTTTCATTGCTCTTGCATTCCTTTTGTACAGGAACATTTTGGACAAAACAAGACAGATGTCTTTGTGACCTAAACTGAAGGTTCACCCCTACCCTACCAGACTGGGTAGAAGTAATGTCTCACAGTTGGGGGACTAGAGCATGCTGTTGTTGTCAACTTATTCCACATCTTGATATCCTCCTGGCACCTCTATATTGGGTCACATGGAATAGAGAGCTATGTGTTTTTAGGCTACAAAGTTCCCAGACAAAACCCAGAACTAGTCCTTCAAAAGCCAACTTCTGATATGCTATTGGGCCTTGGTGGAATTGAAAAGGTTAATGATTACCAAGAGCTCTCAGGTCCTCCTGAGTCTAGAAATCCCCATGAGATTCTGGGTCCTGGGTAATCATAACACTTATCCAGGATGTGCCCAGGGACAGAGAATCATCAAATGGAAGCAATGATGACTGTGCTTGCTCTAAGGAATGACATAATTGCACAAAGTGGTGGCAGAAATATCCCTCAACAATGATCTTGTTTCAATATGAGATGAAGGCCCTCATCTCCCTAAATTGGAATCCAGAGGGTCCCAATTCAAGGATGCCCGCCAGGTACAATTCCACTAATGGATAAGCCAAGCTGAAGCTATCTGGCATGCATTGGGCAGCAGCTGTTGTTTACCTAGCCAAAGAAAGACAATTAGCCACCTATGGCACTGGGGAAAAATTACCCAATATCCTGAACTATAAGTGATCTGCTTAACCTTGGAACACTTGGACCCAAGCACCCAAGCACCCAATGTATCTGTTTACTGCCTCATGTTGGGAGTCATAAACAATATCATGTCAGGAACATGGACAGAACATGATAGAAAATCAAAATTTCCCTGGTGTGGCAAAGGGACTTATGGAAATAATTGGCATTGTGGAAAGACACAATCTATGTTACTCATGTTGATGTTAAGTGCAAGGACTATATCATGATAGAAATCTATGGAATGGCATAACCAAAAAAGGATGCATCAAGATGCTTTCCACATCCAATTTGGCTGGAAACCCTGGTGGAAGAGAGTCTGAGGATGATCCCTGCCTTTAGGATAACAATGAACTTACCCTCAATGAAATCCATGAAAGAACTGAATTTCCCATGACTGGTTCTGCTGCTGGGTAGATCCACCACCAAACTAGACATGAAAATTTTGATACCATGAAGTTACATTCCCAGGAACATGGAGTATCTGTCTCATTCAATTTCTAGCATATAGAAATCGAAGTTTATTTTAACTTTGGACACTGATCTTAGTAAAGTTTCTAATTGCCTCTATTTTTTTTTTTTTTTTGCTAATTTAATAGGGTTTCTGTATACCCAATCATGTCATCTGCAATCAAAAATAGTTTTCCAAGTTTTCTGAGTTTTCTTTCCACTCATTAGAATTATTACACTAAGTCCACAATAATATCAATATATAACTGAAGTGATGAGAAAAGACATCATTTTCTTGGTCTCTATTTAGGTAAAGCATTGAGTTTTTCAATATTTAGTAAAATATGATGTCTAGTGGTGAAAACAGAAATACTTCCTATGGTCCCAAATTTTGTAGGAAAGCATTCAGCAGTCTTTTAAAGTTATGTATGAAATTAGCTGAAATGTTTTTATGTAGAGATACTCCAGATTATAAATTTCCCAAAATTAAGGTCAAGGAGTGGATTTCCACATCTGGGCCATCATAATGGCATTTCCTAAGGGTCTTGTAGATTTTAGAATCTATTACTTATTTTATTATAAACAAAATTTTTGCAGTGTGCTCTGGCTGATACTCCTATTGGGGCCATTATCAAGGGACAAGGGGGAAAATCTGGAACTCTGCTTGGCTCAGTGAATTACCATCTTCAAGACTTTCTCACCCATTGATAAAGACTCTTGCCAATGAAATTAAGGACTGTGTCCTCAAGATCAGAAACAAAGCAACCACATCTGTTCCTATTCTTCAGATATTTAATCACTGATTCAAAGAAATGTCCATCACTGACCCTTTAGAAACAACCACAGAACCATATTCATTTACCTTAGAAGATTTCCAAATTAAAAAATTTCATATATTCTCCTATTCCCAAACATATCATTTCCACCATTGAGCTCCATAACTCAGCTTGAGATACCCAATCATTTGCCCAAGCTTCTCAAAAAACAGACCTTACAGAGACAAGATAACTGATCCCCCTAAGCTCCCCAATTGCTGAATAAATCATCTCCCATTGAACACATTCTTCATTATGAATTTTCTGAAAACTCCCCCAAAAGGTTTCATCCCAGTAAAGGCTTTTCTCTCTTATTTCATGCTTTCATAGTTATCCCTAAACTGAGTTTTCTTTAGCACACCAAGTCTGAGTTTGTCTGAATGACAGTGCACAGTGATTACAGACCTAGTGTTTCACTCCTGTGTAGTTCACTTAATTTATTTAAATTATAAATTAAGTCATTCTCCTATTGAGTACAGACATAGTATTTCTCACATTTGCTTTCTCTGACTCTCCACTTCCATTAGGTTTATATTTTGAGTTATCTCATGTGGTATATCAACAGACCATCTTCTAATGGTTTTGATACATGGAGGACATTCATATGCATACTTTCCCTTATGGATTTCCTTAGATTATCTTAAGTAGTAATGATGACTAAGGGCACTTCCACATTGATGGCAGTGTTTCTTAAGTAAATGAGTTCTCTTTGTGTTTAAAGAGACTCCTTTAAAGAGACTTCTATGTCCAAATTCTCTTTCATAGTCAAAAAATTTGTAGCACAAGTTCTCTCATTCCACTTAAGGTCAGAACATTAACTAAAGCCTTTCCCACCTTGATGACATTCTTAGAATTTTTCTTCAATTTGTATATTTTCATGTTGTCTAAGTTTAGAAACATTGATATTTTCCCATTTAGATGATATAGTTCCTTTCCAGTGTCCATGCTTTCCTGTTGCCTGAGAGCATAACTATGAATGAAAGCTTTCCCACATATATGATATTTATAGGGTTTCTCTCAATGTGAGTTCTCTCAAGTTCTTTAAGTGAAAAGCAATGAATGAAAACTGTTGCACATAGAAGACATTCATGAGGTTTCTCTCCAGTGTAAGTTCTTCCATGTTGACTAGGAACAGAGCAATGAATGAAGGCTTTCCCCCATAGAAGGCATTCATAGACTTTCCAGAGTGAATTATCCCATGCTGTCCAAGAATAGGATATTGACTGAAGGTTTTTCCACACAGATGATATTCATTAGGATCCTTTCCTCTGTGAATTATCTCCTATTGCCTAAGATGAAAAAAAATCTATTGCAATCTTTCCCACATAGAAGGCAACGATATGGCAAAGTGAGTTTCATTGTATTGTCTGTGGGCAGAGATTTCAATTAAGGCTATATATCACTTCAGTGGCATTCATATGTTTTACTTCTAGTATGATTTTTTTATGCTGATCAAAATATGACTGTCATTGAGTATTTTCTAAATGGTTTGCTGAAATATGGTTTCTTTGTCATGTCAATTAATGAGTTTTGAGATCTGTAAGTGGAATCTTCTTGCAAATAATTACATTTAAGGAATTATTTTGGATATGAGCTCTCTGCTCTAGGGAATTGGATGAGAGACTATAAAACATTCACCCATATGCGTGGAAGTCTTCATATCCCTACATATGAATTCTAGACTAATTCTCTAGTGATAATATTCAATGAAAATCTTGCCTATGTTAGTGTCATAGACACATTATTCTCTTACATATATGGAAATTTACTCTGTTACAGCATTCCAATTGTAGAACTTTCTGATCAATTTTGTGATTCAAGATGATTCAAATTTATGTATGTGAACCATAAGAAATCCAGTTTGAGTTCTGCATTCAGTTTCATTTTTCCTTAATTTCAAACTATGAGAAATTTTTCCTGGATCCTACCTTAATTACAGTTAGTTGATTGTATAGAATTCCTAATTTATTCCATCCCCAAGTATCTATTTAGAAAACTAGGGTTCATTCCAATGATACTTATTGATGACATGATGCTAGAAATGTCTTTCCCGCAGATACGTTGCATGAATATAATTTCTTGTCTTTTTAAAGCCATTTTTCCTTCCTGTAAAAATTGTGAGGGTTTTGATAAATATTCACATGGGTACTTAATAGCTGGTTAATGTCTGGGTGATGTGCACTTGGTCTCCTCATGACACCTTTAGGGGTTTATAATAAATATATAATTTCTTACTGGACTAGTACCCTCAATCTATATTATCAGACAAAAACAGATTTACCCAGGGAATTCATGATTCTGGGTTTGCCTCCTTTGGCACATTGTTGCAACCTTGGCTTGAGGTTAAGACAAATGAAAACATAATTAGAAATTTATCAATCACATTAGGAGAACTTACTGAATATGCTGCTAGAGCTAGAGATGCAGCAGCAGTCATTTGATTCCTTATGTAAACTTCTTTTAGACAATAGCCTTGCCAAACTTGATTATTATTAGCTGAACAAGGACTCAGTTTTGACATAGATAGCTGGAAAATGTACTTACTAAAATTTCTTCACTTAAGCAGCTCTGAAAATACTAATGCACTAATTGAGCCTTTTCTATTAATCTAATTTTAGAAGTTTACTCTTTGCAGTTAGTTCCCCAAAGGATATTTAACAAGAGCTCTTCAATTTTTTACAGTAATAAGATAATATGTCAAAGCAAAACCACAGAATGGTGTCAGGAGAAACCAGCAAATCTGTAACTTTCCTCCAAGGTAAAGAAAAGATGCTTGATATCCTTGGATGGCTGGCTGAGAAAGGAGTCATGAAAACCTTGCACATAGACACCTGCACAACAATCTCTAAACTGTTCTTTTAGTTCCTGTAACCAAGGACAAGTTTAATATGCTTGAGACAATGCAGAACTGATAATTTCTACATACCCTCTTCATAATACCTCTGAAAGCACCACTTAATTTTTTATTTTTTAACTTGCTTTTTTCTTTTCTCTTTTTTTTTAATTTTATTCATTTTGTAAAAATATTACATTCAAAAAATATGAGGTCCCATTCAACCCCACCACCCCCACCCCACCACTCCCCCCCAGCAACACCCACTCCCTTCATCATGACACATCCATTGCATTTGGTAAGTACATCTCAGCATCTCTGCACCTCATGGTCAATGGTCCACATCATAGCCCATACTCTCCCATGTTCCATCCATTGGGCCCTGGGAGGATTTACAATGACAAGTGATTGTCCCTGAAGCACCATCCAGGGCAACTCCAAGTCCCAAAAACACCTCCACATCTCATCTCTTCCTCCCATTCCCCGCACCCAGCAGCCACCATGGCCACTTTTCCCACACCAATGCCACATTTTCTCTGTGGACCTTGGATTGGTTGTGTCCGTTGCACCTCTATGTCAAGAGGAGGCTCAGATTCCACATGGATACTGGATGCAATCCTCCTGCTTTCAGTTGTAGGCACTCTAGGCTCCATGGTGTGGTGGTTGTCCTTCTTCAACTCCATCTTAGCTGAGTGGGGTAAGTCCAATAAATCAGAATGTAGGAGCTGAAGTCTGTTGAGGCTCAGGGCCTGGCTATCCTATTGTCAGTCCAGAGATTCAAATCCCCTAAATATATCTTAAATCCCAACACCAACTACAATTCCAGTAAAGTAGCATGAAAGTCTTGTGAAAAGAGATCCCATCTGAGTCCAGTTCCATCACGCAGAAACACCAGCTCCAAAGAAGGGCCATCTGACATGGCAGTGAACCCCATCTGCCATGACCATAGAACCCGTGGGTCTCTTTAGCCCTCAAAGGAACCTATACCTGGGGTTGTATCTACTTTATCTGTCTCTTAGACTCTGCTCAGTTGTGCATAAGGGCAATCCTTCTGACAACCTCCAGACTCTTTTTTAGAGACTCGTAGCCATATAAACTCATTTCTCCTTTCCATTTCCCCCTTCCATTAGATCAAAAAGCATTTTAAAGTCATGTTATTATATGTAGACAGGGATATTCTGCTGATCCACATTGAACCTTTAATTCAAGGTCATTTTCTAGTTGCATCATCAGTTGGTACTTGGTAGTGATCCCTCGGTGCCAGGGAGGCTCATCCCTGGGTGTCATGTCCCACGCTGGGGGGAAGGCATTGCATTTACATGCTGAGTTTGGCTTCGAGACTGGCCACATTTGAGTAACATGAAGACTGTCAGGAGGAAATTCCTAGGCACAGTGCTGCTCTAGGCCTTGTTCTTATTTCAGGCATATCCCTTCTTTGTCTTCTTTTACCTATAAAAACTCTATCCCCTACTCTCACTTTGAACTGGTTTGGGGAAGATTCCACCAGTTCTTTGCTTGTGAACTTCAATAAATCACCTTCTCTCTGAGAGATGCTTTTCTCCTTTGTGGTATCCTATCTGACAGACCCTTCTTTTGGAAATTGCTATACTTATAGTAACAACATCATCATCACCAACTGTTGTATTTGGGTAAATAACTCTGTGGACATTGAGACACAATTGCAAGAAAAATTGAACAAGCACAGACTGCAGGACTCTGAAATAAAGAAGCCAAGAGAGAACCTGTTTGGGGCAGGGGTAGAGTGGTGAGTTAGCATATACCCGTAACCCCACTGCCAAGCCCAAGGCCTTAGCTTTATGCTGCAAGGGTCTTTTGGAGGAAGACTGTCTTCACACAGTAAAGACCCAGGAGGTATGAGTGGAGGCTCTGCCTGCTGCACCAAGTGGCCTCTGCCTGAGACTCAGCTCATGGAATCACACCTCTCTACTCACATCTTTCACAATCTACCTGTCAAAAAAGCTCACCCCAGTTCCAAGCTCCAAGAGCATTTCTTCAAAGGAGATGATGCATCCAGACAGCCTGTCTCCAAGCCCAGGACCTGCCAGTCTCCATCTGGAGCACTGGCTGTGGTTTCCAGTCAGAGTGGAATTGATTGGATTATAGAGTTGGCTCCAACTTCTGAGTTAAGGGGATGAACCCAGTGCACAGTAGCTTGTATTGTGTGAAATCACATGGGTTGGCCAGGGAGGACCTTGGCATCCATGGCTCCTGCATACCCAGTGCTCTAGACAACATCAACTTTCTGTATTGGGTGGTTCCCAGTTTTGCTCTTAGGGCTGAGGACTGAGCCAAGCATGGTTCAGGTCCTGTGCTAATCTGAAGCTGACCAATAGCAGAAGTGCCATGGACTCACCCACAGTAAGACTCTAGGTGGGAGGGGTGCATCTGATGGGAGGCTAGACAAGTGGGCATCCTTGACTGGGCTTGCTAGAGAAGAGACATTCCTGAGAACTTGACAGAAAAGACCTTGGTCTTCCTCTTCACTCTGGCCTGGTATGCTCAGTCAAGTCCCCTGGCTATACCTGGCAGGAAAGGCCACTCAGCCTGGGTAGCTGCCAGCTGGGGGAGTCAGCAGGAGTGCTGGTTGTCCTGGTTGGATGGTTGGGGAAAGCGGGATCCCTGCATAAGCTGGCATGGGGAACATGTGGGGAAACTGGGTGTGCAAGGTTGTTGGGGGAGTGGGTGTCCTTCTAGGTACTAAGCCAGGCTGGGCAGGGTGGAGCAGGGGTGAGGGCACACCCCTGAGGATGCCCAATCTGGTGGGATTTCAGAAGCAAAGCAGAGGCCTTCCTCTTTGTAACCCACCTGGCAGAGTGTGCAGGGCCCTACTTTGCCCTTGGTCTCTGGTTTTTGGACAGGTAGCTGACCACTGTCATTTTGGTCTCACTGCCTGGCATGCTTTTTAGCTGCCCATGTCACTCCAAAGTGTGGGTGGAAGCCAAGTAGGAGGTGTACCACTGCAGCCAGGGTACACTTGCAGCTCATGTCAACAAGGAATGGTCAAGCACTGGGGGCCCACAGCCCATGCAGCTGGGTGAGTCTCCACAGCAGCATCCAGTGTAGGCTCTTGAAGATCAAAGCCTTGGCAATCACAGTTTTCTGCACTACCATCCTGAACATGACTGATGCCTCTCATCTCTGAAGCTAAGCTGGGTTGGGCCTGGTTAGTACTTGGAAGGGAGACAGTCTGGGAATGTCAGGTGCTTTAGCTAGCTGCATCTCTCTCTCTCTCCCTCTTTTGGCTGCCACTGCCTGGAGAATGGCTGCCTCTAGCCAGCACTTAATGCTCTTCCCCCCCCACCTGCATGGCCATCTCCACCTCAACTCTGCCCACCGTGGCAAAGACAGGCAACTGCATCCCAGCCCTTCTGTAGATCCCCCAGTCCCACACAAGCCCAGGCCTGGCAATGACATCAGAAACCCAAACTTCTTAGACCAAGCCTCCTCACCTGCTAGACCTCTTTTCAGCCATTGGTCCCTTACCCCTTGGCACCTGCAAGCAAATGGTGCACACCAGGTGCCACACTTGGCCTTCTCTGCTTTCCCTGTCACAACAGGAGAAGCCAAGGGAGTACCCATACCCTTTACACTGGGCCCCATCCTACACACCCCCAAGTTGACAGAATGCTCTGGGATTGGGGTGGCTACATTTTCATCTATGTAACATAGAAGAATTTAAAGACACATTATATGGAAGGCAAGAGAGTAAAGAGTTTATTAAGAAACAAGAAAACTAGAAATTAGAAGTACACAATGCAAGACATGGGTGTGGGTGTGCTTCATGGGGAAGTGTGCGTGTGGGACTCCAAGATAGATCTTTTTAAAACTTTTCCTCTTTCCCTTTCCTAATATTGGGGAGGGTCCCCAGCTGTTTGCTAGTCTGAATGGATACAATACCTGTTAGCTCTCAGGGGACCAATATGGAGGCCTGTTGTTTCATTATCTGGGGCTTTCCCTTGACCCTGTAAAGAGTTCAAAATGGAACCTTTTTGCCAGGGTCTAGGTGGGGTCTTTCCAGCTTTGTTTTCAGTAGCAGAGAGTTCCTGGGCAGGGTCTCATGGCCATGTTCTCTGTCAGGTCCCAGCTGCCTTCCCTCTTCCCCACTAACATGCTTCATATTCCCCCTCAGAAAGCTTACACCCTTGTTCTTAAGGGAGAGCAGAAGGATGATGGTTATTCTTCTGCAACTGCTTCCTGCTGGTTAGGGAGAGCAATCCCTGCCTGACAGGTATAAAGCTCTCTGACTATTCTGTTGAGGTTGAGGGAAGATGGTTTTGACACCATGTGTGGAACAGGATAAATGTCTAATATTTTCTTCTGAAGGTGTTGATTCTGGAAGAAATAAACTTAGCTAGAATTTAATGTACACTGTTCAACTAAAAGTATAAAGAAGATGGTAGTAAGAGGCCCATAAAGGGGCCAGCAATGACATACTGAACCACAAGGTGAGAAAGGCCAAGTGCCTTCAGTGATTGCATCCTCCCAAAGCTGATGGGAAACAGCATTCTTCCTTGAGTTATTTATTCTGTTGGCTAACTCCAGGGAGAGATTGTGTGCTGAACTACACAGTTCCTACAGTGGTGGTTATGCCTAGGCTAACCACCTATGCTAGGAGGAGTATGAAGAGAGGCTCTGCCTTAAACATAAACTCACAAAGACAATATAGGCAACAAGGCAAGCATATGGCAAGACAGTACTTAAGAGAGTCATTCCATTATCTTATAATCATGTTCATTAACTACTTAGAAAGCAAATTACCAGGATTTTAACATGTCCAATACCTATCTGCATATGATCTAGAATAGAAGAAATATTATATTCATCAGGCATGTAAGTACAACACTTATTACTAATCAAAGCACAAGTTCCTCTTTGACCTGCAGTTAATAGATCTAAGCTGCAGGTTTGCAATAACACACATGTTGTCTCAAAAGGGCCATAATGCCAATTGTGTTTAAGTTCTACTCACATTAAACTGATAAATATTGTTCCACTTGGTTTGTCCTTCACACAGCCAGCATGCTGCAGCACCATTGATCCAAGAGAGGCTAGGAAGGTAGGATCCAGTGTTTCAACAGGCTGAGACATACTGCCCTTCATTGCTATGGAACAGAGCCATCATGAAAGCAATGTCCATTGTAAATCTGAACATAATGAGCCATTGCAAGCTGCTTCTGAAGTCCAAAACTGCAACATACACTCCATCCATATCAGGAGCATATCCAGAGGTGTAGATACTTTTATCATTTTAAGGGTCATAGTGACTGACCTAGCCAATAACTCAAATGGATAGGCACCATACAGGGTATTTTGGACTGGTTTGAATACACAAGAGAGTGGAAAATCCTGAACTCTGTATGTTTTAATTTTTTTACACTTTCTAAACACTTCTAATACAATGCATAACATATCAAATGAACTTAAATACTTTTAATACTTTACTTTTTACTTCTACACCTTTACCATGATTACATTAACAGGTATTTTACTTTAGCAGTACAGGAACAACTACTGTCTCCATTATTCTATGAAAACTTAAGATTCCCAATGGAATCAACGTTATCTTCTATTACCACTATTTAATATGCATAATGAGGTGGACTCTGACAGGTTTCCCTGTTAAGACCTTACATTTTGTTATTAATATGAGTTTAGGTTTCTGATTAATGGCTTTCTGGAATTAAGCATTTAAGTGCTTCAGCCTAGAAGATGATTTACAAACTTCTTAAAATTCACCATAACCACATAGTAACTTCATATTTAAATAAGTTTATTAAATTACACTTAGCAACCAATTAAATTTACCTTTATTGATTTAAAGTTTTCTTAGATTCCTCATTCTGTTCAACAAAAACTAGTCTTTTCACTTTAAGACAGATTTACCTTTCTTTCATTAAATGCAAACTTACAACTTTGATCATCTTAAAGATTTAGTACATGTAATGTTAATTTATTTTATTAGTATCCTATAAACCTATGGAGATTATACCCAAGCCAAATAAAATTGAAATTATTATAGTCTATGCAAGAAATGTTCTTTTTCCTCACTTAACAGGAGGCTAAAATCTCTTTTTTCTTCAATAAAATTCTAAAACTGTGGATAACCTAAGAAGCATACTGACTACTAGATTCTGGAATATGTTATAATGTTTAATTTGTTTTAATTATAATTTAGAAAATATCTTTCCATTAATTTCAAGGACATTTTCCTTTATTTACTGAAATTTGATAACTGGATTATTAGTTACTCTCATTTTAAGTATTTTAATAGGTTTAAATTGGGGGGTTGCAGTACAAACTATGATTCATAATTCCCCAGCCTAGTAGATAAAAATTTTAAGCGAAACTTACATTTTCATATCTTGTCATCCCTAGCCCTTCCCCCAAAACTCTTGCAAGGAGAAGAACCTGGGAGCCAGGAAGGTCAAAGAGCTTAGGAAAATATTTTTTCCCTTTCCTGATAGTTTTTATATTCAGATTTATATATGACCTTTTTATTCTGCTTAGCCTAATTTGGGTTCCAAGAATATTCATTCACTTATATAAGTGCATATTTAATTTTTTAAAAATTAATTTATTGAAATGCATCACCCACACACAAACATACATAAACAATAAGTGTATAGTAATAGTTGTGAACTTACAAAACGAACATATATAACATCACACAGGACTGTCATAACTAACCCTACCACCAACACCTTACATTTTTGTAAAACCTTTTAAACTAATGATTAAAGAGCATTGTCAAAATATTACTACTAACCAAAGTGTTTTCCCCCAACACTACCTATTATTATTTTTATGTCATTTATATATGAACATACTTAAATAATTAACTGTATAGTAAAAGTTGTGAACTGACAAAGCAAACATGCATAACATCATACAGGGGTCCCATACATCAACCCTCCACCTTGCATTATCGTGAGATATTTGTTACAAATTATGAAAGAATATTGTCAAATCTTAGTACTAATTATAGTCCTTATCTTACATTTGGTGTGTTTTTCCCCAAACACACCTTATTATTTTTTTAATATATTTTTTATGACAGAAGTTGTAAACTTATAAAACAACCATACACATACGCAGAATACCCAAGCAACACCCCTCTATCGACACACCATACTGTGGTGGAACATTTGTTACAGATAAGATAATATCATCTAACTGTTACCATGTCCATAGTATACATTTGGCTCACATTTTCCATACTGCCCCATTATCAACACAGTACATCTTTGGCATAGATGCAAGAATATTAAATTATTACTACTAACCACAGTCCATAGGTCATCCCAGTTGTATTTTTCTCATGTGTTCCCAACACCCTGCAGTAGTGATATACATTTGCTCTAGTTCACAAAGGACACTCTTGCATCTGTACCATCAACCACAATTCTCATCCACCTCTTGGTTTACTGTGCTATTCAGTTCCTAGATTATACTTAGATTATATTCTATCAATTGACATTGACATACCTAGACTACCATTTTCAGGCACACCCCTATATATAAACTAGCTATTACTCTTTTTACCATCCATTCTACATTTCCACACTTTTACAGTAAAGCTAATTAAAACTTCTACATACATTAAACATCAGTAGTCCATCTCAGTCCTTCTCTTATTTCCATTAAGAATTCACCACCTACAACCAGGTCTTGAAGATATTTTCCCACAGTTTCTTCTAGAAGTTTTATGGTTCTTGCTTTTATTTTTAGGTTTTTGATCCATTTTGAGTTAATTTTTGGATAAGGTGTGAGATAGAGGTTCTCTTTCCTTCTTTCGGCTATAGATTTCCAGTTCTTTCAACACCATTTTGCTGAGTGGACTGTTCTGCCTGAGCTGTGTGACTAGTCAAAATCACTTGACCACACATGTGAGGGTTTGTTTCTGAGCCATCAATTTGGTTCCATTGACCTATGTATTTGTCTTTATACCAGTACCATACTGTTTTTACCATGATAGCTTGGTAGTATGATTTAAAGTCCAGAGACGAGGGGTTGCTTTTCCTTTTATGATGTTTCTGGCTATTCAGGACCCCTTATCCTTCCAAATAAATTTGCTAATTGTGTTTTCAAAATTTTTTTTAAATGCAGGTGGAATTTTTATCAGGGTTGCATTGAATCTATATATCAATTTGAGTAGAATTGACATCTTTATGATATTTAGTCTTCCAATCTATAAGCATGGAATGTTCTTTCAGTTATTTAGAATTTTTAAAATTTCTTTTAACATTGGGTTGCTGTTTACTGAATACAAGTGCTTTATATCATTGATTAAGTTTATTCCTGACTACTTGACTTTTATCTGTCATATTTTATTTTCACCACTCTTTTGACAATTTTAGTTACTTTTATTGATATAATCTTCATTTCTAGACTATCTTCCAGGCCTCTCTCTCCTGTCTTTTCTTTTTACACTCCAGCACACCCTTTAGTATTTCCTGAAAATTTGGTCTCTTGCTTAGAAATTCTCTTGGTTTCTATTTATCTGTAAATATTCTAATCTTGCGCTCATTTTGAAAGAGAGTCTTGCTGGATATAAATTTCTTGGCTGGAAGTTTTTCTCTTGTAGTATCTTAAATATATCAGACCACTGTCTTCTTGCCTCCATGGTTTCTGGTGAGAACTCAGCACTTATTGGGTATCCCGTATATGTTATGCATTGCTTTTCTCTTGCTGTTCTCAGAATTCTCTTTTTGTCTTTGGCATTTGACATTCTGATGAGTATGTGCCTCACAGTTAGTCTATTCAGATTTTTTTGGATGGGAATACATTGTGCTTCTTGAACATGGATATCTATGTCCTTCAAAGGGTTGCAGAGTTTTCTATTTCTTTAAATATTCCTTCTGTCCCTTTTCCCTTCTCTTCTCCTTCTGGGATACCCATGACATATGTGTTTGCACATCTCTGGCTGTCATTTAGTTCCCTGAGATCTTGTTCAATTTTTTCCATTCTTTTCTTCATCTGTTCTTTTGTATGTTCACTTTTAGAGGCCATTTTTTCAAGCTCACCAATCCTTTCTTCTGCCTCCTCAAATCTGCTATTATATGATTCCAATTTTTTTAAAAAAAAATTCCTTTATTGTACCTTTCATTCCCATAAGATCTGCTCTTTTTCTATGCATACTTTCAAATTCTTCTATTTGGTCACCCAATGTCTTCTTAATATTCTTAATCTCTTTAGTCATCTCAATGAATTTATTAGGGAGATTTTTTTGAACATCTATGATTAGTTGTCTCAACTCCTTTATATCATCTGGAGGCTTATCTTGTTCCTTCAACTGAGCCATAGCTTCCTGTTTCTTGGTATAGATTATAATTTTTGGTTGGTGTCTTGGCATCTGGCTTAGAGTATTTATTCTGGGTGCAGTTTTTCTCTTTAGTTTAGGGCTTCCTGCCCTTTCTCCCTTGCTGGTTGTGCAGTAGGAGCCAAGGACATAAATGGTGCTATAAACTGTGGAGGCTAAAGCTGTGCTCATTGCTCCGGGGATGGATGAAGTTTATCCCAACTTTCTCCTTTCCCAGAGGTAGGGACAGAGTCACAGTTGTGTGGAATAATCCATGTCATATAGACCTAGACTGTCGTTGCCCAGAGAGACTGATGAAGCTTCATCACTTTCTCCCCTGCTTGGGGCATGGATGGAGCTGCAGGTGTGGGCTGCAATCTATTCAGTGCAGGTCCAAGATGACCGCAGTTGCCCCAGTAGACTTTTATTCAGTTTCTGCCCTCAGTTACCTGGATAGACTTGTGCTGAGCTAGCCAGCCTCCTCCCTGACAGAACTGAAGCCTAGGTTAGGGTGGCAGGCTGATTCAGGTGAAAGAAACTGGTTCCTACTATCACTGTGATATTTGGTCAGGCCGGCTTTCCTTCAAGCTGGGGGTGGAGTCAAAATGGCAGCCACTGGCCTTTTTCTGACTTGGACAAATTCACACCCTGTTCCTAGGGTTATTCCTTAGGCATCCGAGTCTACTAGTCAGTAGCTGAAATCAATAGCCAACCATCTCCTCCTCCCATTTTTGGGAAATGGAGCTTCCAATTTTGGTCACAGAACTTCTTCTGGGGTGGCTTGCACCACCAGAGTAGGCCAACCACTGGCCTCCAAGGCTTGGCTGGCAATTTCCTAGAGAGGCTGGCACAGGCCCCTGCAGCTTCCTCCCTGTTGGAGGTAGCACTGGGTCTTAGGATAGACCTGCAATCCAACCTGGATGGAAATAAGCCAGTCCCCACCAGCATTGGGATTTTCAGTCCACCCCGCTTCCCCTGTGCCAGGTGTGGAGTTAAGATGGGGGCTCCTGGCCTCTTTCTGACTTGGGTAGGCTCAAACTTTAGCTGTTCTCAGGATGATACTGTAGCCCACTGATTTTTATTCATCATTAGCTGAAGTTGGTGCCCAACCGTATCATCCTCCTCCATTTTTAGGAAGTTGAGCTTTCAATTCCAGCCGTGGAACAGCTCCCAAGGTGGCTTGTGCCTCTGGTGGAGGATGGGCACTGGCCTCCGGGTCATGGAGTGCTTCACTTATGAGTCTTCTCTGCAGATGGACAGTCTTCTCCTTCCACTCCCCCAAGGATATTGCAGGATGCTCTTCTGCCCTCCTGAAGTACCCAAATAGGTGCTTCAGCTAGCTCCAGAGAGCTCTGGGTATTTACTAACTGCCCTATAGCAGGAGCTGACTAGGAGCTCCTTACTCTGCTGCCATCTTGATGTTGACTATGCATATTTAACTTTTAACAATTTGAATAGAGCACTTTTAAGAATTTTTATTTGTTAATTCGATATTACCATCTCATTGTATGAAAATATATGCTGAACAAATAGACACAAATAGGGAGTTAGACAACAGAACTCACTATTGTTACTTATAATTTTAATTTTCTTACAAAATAAGTTTAACTGTAAAATACATTTGAAAAATCTCTTTGAAGGCTATTTCTGAGTATTCTAATCTGCACCATGACCATGCAGTTTTGCACAAGAATTTCTGTCTTTTAGTTATTGGCTTATAACCAAATTTTTCCCAATGTTTTGAAATACAATCTACATAATTTTCCTTTACTTTAAAGCTCTGCTTATTTTCTGGGGCAATTTATTATTATTTACTAATTCCAAAAAATATATAGATTATGTTTGTAAATTGTTCTGTTCCCCCTGGTGTATACAATTTGATTTTATTAGATTCAGCTGAGATGTCTTTGTTTAAGACTAGGACTTTGAATTGACCATGTCAGTAGGATGTGGCCCAGTTTTGATGCCGTGCCCCCTTGGTGAGCTATGGAAATGGACACTCACTCAAGAATACATGCAGAAGAAGACACAAGGGTTCTATAGATACTCGAGTAGAAAACTTAGTTTTGATGTTGGTGCTTCTGGGAGAGCTGAGTCATTCACTTGATAGTTCATAGCTGACCTTGTGAAGTGACCAGAGCAGTTGAGGGTGAAAAGAAATGAGCCCTATGCCAACCTACAGTTGAGATCAGAAGAAGGTGGAACCACAGAGCCTTTAGAGGAAGAAGGAAGGCTGAACCCTTGCAGAGATTGGCAACCATCTTTGGGGAAAAAGTACCCCTTATGATATTTTAACTTGGACTCTTTAAGGCCTTGTAACTGTAAGCTTCTACCCCCAAAAAATACCCTTAAAAAGTCAACAGATTTCTGGTACTTTGCATCAGCATCCCTTTGACTGACTAAAATATTTCCCATTTTGACTTTGACAGATCTTGGATGAGCAACACTATTTCCAGTATATATTCACTGAGGTCACTGAAGTCTCAGGAAAACTGGTTTTTCTCATGAATGACTTGGGATGTTTTTTTTTACCTACTCTTGGAGAGATCTTGAAAGGACTGTGAGAGAGAGTTCATTTTGTGAACACTGCCAGAGACTTGTTTTGCTGTTAAACCAGACATTAGGAAACACATTAAGAAGCAGAGATGGATGTGTGTCTTAGAGGCAAAAAGCCTAAGAGGCCCTGGAGGCAATGTATTAACAGGAATCTCAGGGTCTTCCAGTAGCTGAGTAAGGAGCAAAACTCCAGGTCTAGCATAGGGTGAGACTCTTTGGGCCCTCACTAAAAAAAAGGGGGGGGCACAGACACGCTTTTTAATTGGGAGCAGATGTGGTTCATGTGATTGAGCTTCCACCTACCACATGGGAGGTCCCAGATTTGGTTCCCTGTGCTTCCTAAAGAAGACAGGGAGCTAGCATGATAGGCAGGCATGGAAGGCTGATGCAACAAGAAGCCACAATAATAGACACAAGAAGAAAAAAACATAAGGAGAGATATAACCAAGCAGGAAATGGAGGATTCCAGTGCTCTGTGAAGAAGACAAGCAAGACAGCAAGCTGACACAATGGACAGGCATGGCAAACTGATGCAACAAGATGATGCAACAAGAAACACAAGAAGAAAGACATAATGAGAAACACAACAGAGCAGTGAACAGAGGTGGTTCACCTGATTAGGTGCCTCCTTCCCACATTGGCAGTCTCAGGTGCAGTTCCCAGTGCCTCCTAAAGAAGCAAGGATGATGAACAGACACAGCGAGTCCAAACAATTAGAGGTTGGGGAAAATAAAATAAATCTTTATATATATATATATTATAAATGCTACACTCACCAATCTTTGTATGGTGTCAACAAGCATTACTTGCCTCTTTTGTCTCCTGGCTGGCTCACCAAATATTAGTGGAATGTTCTGGTGTCTGGGCTTCTAGGCTCTTGGCTATGTCACATAAAAGAATTAAGGACATGCCATAGGATAGGCAAGAGAGTAAAGAGTTTATTAAGAGAAAGAAAAGTAGAAATGAGATAAGTACACAACTGAAGAAATGGATGTGGGTATGCTACAGGATGAGATGCACACATAGGGTCACAGGATAGGCCTTTTTAAAGCTTTTTCTCCTCCCCTTTCCTGATGTTGGGGAAGGGTCTTGAGCTGTTTGCTTTTCTGATTGTTTGCCCCACCTGTTAACTCAAGGGGGGCAGTGGGCAGCCTATTGTTTGGAGATATCTGGGGCTTCCCTTTGACCCCAGAAAGAGTTCCAAAGGGACTTCATGGACAGGATCTATGGGGGGTCTTTATGATTTTGATTTTAATAGAAGGGAGTTTCCAGACAGGGTCTCATGGCTATGTTCTTTGCTGGCTCCCAGTTACCTTCCCTCTATCCCTATACTAACATGCCTTAATTGTGTCCTCCAGTCTTCAGGGGACAAGACCCAATCACCTATGCCTTAGGCCACCTTGTGCACATTCTTGGCCATTGCTCTCAAGGAAACATCTGACACTTTCAGTAACTCTGGGGTCCCTGTGCAAATGAAGGAGAAACAACAAACAACCAGGGAAACAGACACACAGACACTTACCAGTGTCCCATCAGTTCTTTCACACAGGCTGACAGGATTTGGACAGTAAGAAACCACAACAGTCAGTTGCCAGTGGCTGTAACACATTCTGAAGCAACCTCGGCAGACTCTAGGCCCCAGGTGAGTGTCTTCCTCTCTCGGCCCCTCTCAAGCATCTCCTGGCTTGCCAGTCCCTCTTTATCAACAACTCTCTTCCTTGCCTTCTACTCACTTAGAGTGCCCATGTCCAAGGCCTCCATCCCATATGGCTGCAACCCTGGGGTTCTTTCCCTTGGGTTGGAGGACCTAGGGTGACTGCAGTTCTGCTGTATAGTGGGATCTCTTCTTGGGAATGAGAGAAGAGTAGACTGAGTGTCTTGTTCTCATGAAACTTAGAATCCACTGAATGGAGACAAAAGAGAAACAACAGAGAGTCACTTTAGCCATTTGGTAAGTAGTTTGCATTGTCAGTTCTGCAAATCTAAGGTGTTTGTCATCTATAAGAGCAATACTCTTGCATTTTTTTCCAGAAGAGTGGGAAGCATTAAATATTAGAGGTGAAGAAGTAAGGTTTGTTTCTTTCCACTCACCCTGTTACAAAGATGAGTCTAAATCATAAAAACTGTGGACTGGTTTCTGCTTACCCTGTGCAATATGCAAATGCTCAAAATATTACTTTGTTTTTAGCAATGGACAGGTTAATCATAAATGTCTTGAGGTAGATCTCTTTGCCTTTATTTTGCTTTGCATTCATAGAGTATCTTGGATTTGAGTATTCAGGCCTAACATCAGATTTGGGAAGTTTTCTGTCAGTTTCTTTCAGCATTTTTTTCCTGGCCATTTATCTAACTCTACTCCTACTGGGACTCCTATTATGCATGTATTGACATACTTTATGGTGTTCCACAAATTACTCAGACTCTGCTCATTTTTTTTCCATTCTTTTTTCTTCTGCTCTATATCCTGGACAATTTCAAATTTTTCTTGAATTCACTGATAATTTTTTTAGCCTCCTGTAATCTGTCCTTGAAATTCAGATCAATTTGTCTTTGAATTATTCAATTCAGTTGTTGTACTGTTGAATTCCCAAATTTCCATTTGGCTTTTTGGAATTTCTATCTTATTGAAAATTTCATTTTGTTTTATATTGTTTTATTTATTTATTTTAGTTTTCTACAGGTTTTCCCTTAGTTCATTGATCCTAGTTAAGAGAGTTGTTCTAAGGTCTTTGACTATTAATTCAAGAGACTGGACATGACCAATAATATTTTCCATTAAATTAGTTTTCTCCTCTGACTCTGCCATACTTTCCTGTCTTTTTTTATATATTTTGCATATTTGAATTGAGAACTGAACATTCTGAATATTAGGCTATATTAGTCATTCTGTAAATCTAGTTCTCCCAGTCTTCAGTCCACAGTCTATGAACAAGTAGGGAAAAAAGAACAGAAAAAAGAATAAGAGATAGGAGAACAGAGAAAAGAAAATATACTAGCAATCATATAAAAACACCAAAACAAAAAAGAAAAAAAAATAGAAAGTGCACTGTCTCTACAAGTCTCCTATGTGCTGATGGGAAGACAAAACTGTGCTTTTAAGGCCAAAACCAAGGCCAGCATCCCTGCCCACCTCTTAGAGATCTGACAAAACAAAAACTATAAAGCAGAGAAAGACAAAACAAGCCCCCAAATAGAGTAAAAGACAAAGAGGTGCAGTTGTTACGTCCATGTAGATGCCAGTTTAAGACCAGAAAATGCTGCTTCTGTGGGAAACTGAGGTTAGCATCTGTAATGGATACACACGGTTCTTCCTGAATAAACAGAAGACAGAGAAATTAGAAACCCATCCAAGAAAAAGTGTGCTGGGTCTTTAAATCCTGGAAGATGCTGACATGAGGCCTGAAGCACCTATTGCTGGTAGGGCTGAAACAAAGATCAGAAACTATACCATTCCAGACCATAAATTGTCCACACAGAGAAGTGAAAAACCACCCTAACTCTTTATGTCTAGGTGAATGCTGGTGGGAGCCTTTCTCTACCACTGCTCAGAGGGCTGAAACTGAGGCCAGCTTCCACAAGCTGGTCCCATCCAGATCTACTAACGTGACTTCAAACCTCTGCTAAATGCCAGAGGCTTTGGACCCCCTGGCTCTTCCTGGATGCTGGACTGACATGCAGTAGCAACAGCTATTTCTGCAGCTGTTGCTGCAGGGCTGGATAATGAGGGCTGGTCAGTGATTCCTGCTTTCACTTAGAAAAGCTCAACCTGCAGCCTCTTGCTACCTCTGGCACTCCTGCAGTTGTTCTAAAAGTCTATTCTGTCCCAGGGTTACCACCTAGCTTATTTCAGCCTTTTTCTTTTTAGCTCCATCATTTTCTAGTGGAGGGAGGTCTTCATAAACCTTCCTATTCTGCTGTTTTGTTCCTGCCAACCATGAGACAAAAACTGAGCTTCAAAGCAACAAAGACACTTACTTAGGGGTTAGGGGTTTTATAATTGTGATTTGGGGGACACACATTCAGATGACAACCCAAATCATATCCTGTCTTGGGCATTTCCATGAAAGGGTTTTTAAAGAGAAAGAAGATTACATATATATATTCTTTTTGTGGTTGGAGGGTATTTGGAGTGCTCCAAATGTCCATCAGTTTAATAGTTTTCTGAGTTCTTTATCTTGTTTGTTTGTGGTATCCAGATGTCCTTGGGTTTTGAGGACTATTGTTTCTTGAGGATTTGCACACTTTGGTAGTTTGTGGTATCTGGCTGATATTTGCTTAAGAGTTATCTCCAGAATGACCTCTTGACTTCATTTTAATCTCTTACCCATAGTAACTTTATTTTATTTTATTTCTTTTTACAAACCCAAATTGTAATTAATCTAAATGTTCAACAGGAGAATGACTAAATAAATCATTATCTATTCATAAATGGTATAGTCCTCAGCAATATAAAAGGATAAATGGCTAATTCATACAATGCAGATGAACATCACAAACAACATAGGTATGATAGAAACCAGACCCCGGTGCACCTTATAGATAGTTTCTCAACGTGATGTTCAAGAACACTCAAAAGTGAACTGTGGTGAGGGAAATCAGAATAATGATTGCTTGTAAGAAGTGGGATCAAAGGGGAGGAGGACATGGGAACCTCTGGGGTGATGGAAATATTTTAGTTTTTGAGTTGGTTTTTGGTTACATGAATATGCATCTTTCCCAAAACTCATATTGCAATCTTAAGAGCCATGCTTTCTAATGTCTATAATTTTCACCTCAATTAAAACCATTTTAAGGAGTTAAACTGTTCAGCAGAAACCCCTTCATTGTGACCCCTGGCAGAGTGATTGACATCCACTGGAAATTCAAAGGAGATGGAGGAGAACAATGGACCAAACACCTCTCTGGTACACATGGTATACAGTTGTTACCATTCCCTGATAACCATGGGGTCCACATGTAGAGTATAATGGTGCCCACATATGCTACATGCAGAAACATGATGATTATATATTAAGCTCACTGGCTATTCAGCAAAGCACAGCCCACCCTCCTTCTTGTCACATACACTGGAGGACCTGACTGGAATTAAAACTTCACATTCTTTGGAACTTGGGGACTTAGTCTGTTGGTACTCCCTCCTGTCCCCTGTGAGACACTGTGCACTTGTCTTGTCATTTTGGTTAGTCCAGACCACAACAGGGGTGCCTCGTGAACCTACATCTCCTGCAAGAAACCCACAGCATACACACTTTGGATCTCTGAGGCACATACCTCTGCTGACCTCATTGTTTTCTCACTTTCTCTGCTCCCTCACTCTTACTCTCTCTGACATGGATGGTCCCTAGTGAGACCCCAAAGTTGAGGGGTAGCTGCTCATCTTCCAGGGGCCAGGATAAAGTCCCTGTTGCTTTTCCTGTTTTCTGTCACTGGAGAAATAGGCATATCTCTCTAGGTACTGGCTGGACATTGGCTCTACTTGAATTCATGTTTATCAGGACAGAGAACTGCATTGGAGGGCCAAGGCCTCTAGAGGTGAAGAGGCTCAGTGATCTACCCAGAAAAGAAAACATGCTACATCCTAGACAACTACAGTTAAATGGTATCTGTCTGCAAAGGCTGTGTGGGAGTGATGATGAAAGTGAAATGATAATGAATGACCCATCAGCTCCAGTGCTTTTAAGAAGAAACATGTCTCTCAATGAGATGGTTATTTATTGCAAGTGCACAAGAAAAAGATTGGGGGAAACCTTATAAAATCAGAGTTAGCATTTTTGTAGGCAAAAAAGAGAAAAGTTGTAGGTGAGAGAAAAAACAATGGAAAAAAAAAACAAGTAATGTTATGATGCCAGGGGTGTTGTAAGGAGGGTACATGCAATTTTAAGTACTGAATTGTCTCAAGCACATTCAGTTGCCCTTGATTTCAGTGGCTAATAAACTACAGTATATATAGTCTTGTGCCAGCTCCTGAAGGATATCAAACTTTTTGTCGCTGAGGAAATTTATACATTTACTGTGAAATAAGGTGCTCCTGACACCATTCTTTGGTTTTGCTTTGAGATATTATCTTATTCCAGTAAACAAAACTGAGAAGGTCTGGTTAATATCCTTCAGGTAACAAAGTGAAAGAGCAAACTTCTAAAATTAGATTAATAGAAAGCTGAAGCTTAATTAGTGGATTAGAATCTTTAGAGTTTCTTAAGAAATTTTTAGTAAGCACATTTTCCAGTTATCAAATCCCCCATTGTGTTTACACACTTCTTATTCTTAAGAAAACATGTTTTGTCAATATTCCTCTTCTCCTATAGATATTTCCTGCTGTTTAAGGTTGAAGAAACTTTTCATATCTTTTGGATAGTGCTTTATACATAAATTCACAAAGACAATATAGGCAACAAAAGAAAAGCATATAGCAAGTAAAATAAAGGCAGAGTTTAAGAAAGCTTTTCTTTTATCGCTTAGACAATTTCATTAACTACTTGGAAAATGAATCAAGTTTGCCAAGACATTTAGCATGTTCAATACTATGGCCCAGTATAAAGGAGATATTATATTCATCAGGTGTAGTACTTACTACTACAAAATGCACAAGTTTATCCTTAAGCTGCAGTTTATATATCTAAGCTCCAGGTTTGCAATACCACACATGTCATCTCTCCATGGGAGCAGGCTATAATGCCAAATGTGTCTGTTTAGGTTCTACTCATTATTCTGGTAACTACTCCTCCCCATAGTATATCCTTCACACAGTCAGCATACTGCTGCACCATTGGTCCTGGAGAGCTAGTCATTTCTAACTGGAAGAATAGTAGGTATCTGAAGCAACAAAGTAGTTTCATCTACTTCAGGAGCATGATCAGGTGATGTAGCAGATACTTCTAACGTTTCCAGAGTTGTAGAGGCCAATTCAGTCAATAATTCAAAAGAGAAGCACCATGCAGAGCACCGGGGACCTTATTTAAATGCACAAAAGAGCTTGGTAACACTGAAGTCTATCTCTTAATTTATAACATATCAAATGAAATTAACTGTTTTTAGTACTTCATTTTTACAAGGTGAAGGAACAAATCTTTTGCAATAATTTGAAATTAAAGGCAGTTTTCAGGGTTTGATTTTGAGAAAACAAAAAGAGTTGTTAGGTTTGAAAATTATCTTTTATTTATTTTTTAAAATGTATTTTTATTTATTTTTAAAAGATATATAGATCACACAAAATGTTACATTAAAAAATATAGGGCAGCGAACTTGGCCCAGTAGTTAGGGCATCTGTCTACCACATGGGAGGTCCATGGTTCAAACCCCAGGCCTCCTTGACCCATGGGGAGCTGGCCCATGCACAGTGCTGATGCACACAAGGAGTGCCGTGCCACACAGGGGTGTCCCCTGCGTAGGGGAACCCCACACGCAAGGAGTGCACCCCATAAGGAGAGCCACCCAGCACAAAAGAAAGTGCAGCCTGCCCAGGAATGGTGCCACACACACGGAGAACTGACACAAGATGATGCAACAAAAAAGAAATACAGATTCTTGTGCCACTGACAACAACAGAAGTGGACAAAGAAGAAGACGCAGCAAATAGACACAGAGAACAGACAACCAGGGTTGGGGGGGAAGGGGAGAGAAATAAATAAATAAATCTTTAAAAAAAAAAAAAAAAATATATATATATATATAGGAGGTTCCCATATAGCCCAATCCCCATACCCCCCACTTTTCCCAAAACAACTCTCATTAGTGTGGTACATTCATTGCATTTCATGAATACATTTTGGAGAAATGCTACAAAGCATGGCTTATAGTTTATACTGTAGTTTACATTCTTTCCCAGTCCATTTAGTGGATTAGGGCAGAATATATAATATCCTGCATCCACCCCTGCAATGTCATTCAGGACAATGCCAAGTCCTGAAAATGCCCCCATATCATACCTCCTGTTCCCTCTCCCTGCTTTCAGCAACTCCCATGGTCACTGTCTCCACATCGGTGATATAAATTCTATTGCTAGAGTCAAAATAATTCTATAGCATAATGCCAATAAGTCCACTCTAATGCATATATTACTCTTGCATCCTGAGGACCCTGGGGAGGTGATGCCCACTCCATCCCTCATTTAAGAGGGGGCTTTGATTTCACATAGCTGGTGGATGGGACTCTCTTGCCCACACCTCTCAGTTCCTTGGTGTGATTGTCCATCCTCACCTCCCTATCAGCTGACCTGCATAAGTCCAACAAAATGGAGAGTAAGTGCTGCAACACTGCTGAAGTTCAGGGCCCAGCTGGCACATGGACAGCCCAGAGATTCAAGTCTCCTGGGCATACACCAACCCCAGTGCCAACCACACGTTGCAATAAAAGGGACAGAAGAGGCATGTGTAGAGAAGTCACATATGAGTCTGACTCCATCACACTCAGGAGCACAAATTCCAAAATAGGGCCCATTGGCAAGGCACCAAACTCTGGAGCCATCTGCCATGACTGTATGCCCTGAGTATCTCTGTAGTTCTCAGGAGCTCCACTACCTGGGGTTATATCTACTTTGGCTGTCTCTGAGATCCTGCTGAGATGTGCATAAGCTGGTGATTGGTAGTAATCCCTCAGCAAAAGAGAGACTCATCCTTAGGAGTCATGCCCCATGTTGGAGGGAAGGTAATGCGTTTATATGCTGAGTTTGGCTTAGAGAGTGGCCACATTTGAGCATCATGGAGGCTCTCAGGAGGTAACCATTAGGCACCCTGCAACACCAGGTCAAGTTGAAATTTCAAGTGCAATAGGCTCATAAGCATATTAATCAGTATCAAAGACCAATCATTGGATCATCCTTCCTCACTGTTCATTGTCCTTGCACTTGGGGTATTGTTGCTCTTCCATTGGGGAATGTGACAGGACTCCCCAGGATGGGAACCCAACACTCCCTTTAGTGTTGTGAATCTCTATCCACTGTGTCAATACCCAGCGAATCTGTATCCACTGTGTCAATACCCAACAAACATCCAAACATATCTATATATCCTATATGCATGCCCAGTTGAATGCCCTCCACACTATGTTCTTTTAAAATGAGTAGACTTGTTTCTCTTAAACAACAAAGGACAAGAAAGATTAAAGTGCAAGAAGCTCTTCTGATAAAAGAGATTTTCTGTTTCATATATGGATTATTCAGGAGAAAAACTCTTTATAACCTTTTACTAAACCAGACTAATGATTTAAGAAATGTCATTACTTTAACAGAGAAAGAACCAAATTTTAGTTTTGCATGAGCATGCTATTTGATACTCTCTTTTAAAACGTTATAGATAGACCCATCAAATGTTACCCAACTTTGTCCACAAAATTCCTTTTCTGTGACCTTTCTGCACTTTCTGTATTCATTCAGGTTTTGTTCCACAATTTCTTCTTTCTTAAAAAATAGTCATTTTCTTAGGACAAAATTTATTTCTTTCTCCATTGTAATAATAAAAAAAACATAGGTGATCAGAGAAAGGCATGCTCCTGCTCATCTAGAAGAAAACAAATCTGTAGGCTGTGTGTGGGGCTACATTGAAGATGAGAATAATCACCTCCAGAAGATAGAAACGTTGGTCATACAGCTACAAAAATGAATTCTGCCAACAAACAGTGAGCCTGGAAGAGGGCCCTGAACATCAAATGAGAATCATAACTCTAGCTGACACCTTGCTTTCAGTCTGGGGAGATTCTGAGCCTGACTGTCATAAATTGTGAGATAATAAAATTATGTTGTTTACAGCAAAAAAAAAAAAAAAAAGTGACTAAAACTTTAAATAAAATTCTATATACATAACATCCTTAAGTAGCCAAAATGACTTTGGAAATTGTCTCCAAGCAAATTTCTTACAACATACAAGTACATCAAAATTATATAAACTTCTCAAAATAATGATTTAATTTGGTTGTATGAAACATACCATCTCTTCATTTCAAATACATAATAGTATGCAATACTGGAACATTAAGCTCATAGGGGATGGTTTTCAGAAATAAATGCTTTCTTTAGTTTACTATTTTATCAGTATTTCAGAGAGCTATATTATGAAACATATACAAGGACACATTTCTGAAAATGTTCTTTGGAGGCAAGTTAGGGAGGCTGGTTGCTTTCAAGTCTGCAGGCTTACAAAAGGAAGTAGCATTTTAAAACTTTTTTCTTTTTCTTTTATAGCACTGTCCAGTTCAAAAGTTACTAACTTTAATACCTACTTTATTTGATTGTTATTTATTTTAATTTTTAAATTTTAGGAGGTATTAGGGATTGAACACAGGATATTGTATATGTGAAGCAGTTGCTCAGTCACTGAGCTATACCCACTCCCCAGTACGAATTTCATTAATGTGACTATCCATATCCCATTGGAATTAACATGGAAACAGAACAGAGAACATTAATGCTATTGTTTTTCCTCTTCTCCATCAGTAAAACTAATTCCATTTGTGATTTCTTTTACAAAACAAATCTAATTGCAAGATAGTATTGCCAAGACTGATTTTTAGGTTACTTTTCACTGTCATCCCTTTTCTACTGTGACCAGGCAAAATTGAAATAGAAAATCATTTACTTTTTCTTAAGGTGTCCCCTCCAAATGCAGACCAATTTTCCAATTTACAACACAGAGGAGATATAACTGGCAGATTCTGAGAGTTTTCCATGTCTAGGCAATACCAACAGAAATGACAAAGACAGAATATGAAGGACAGGAGCTCCTCAAAATCAACACATCCACCATCTTCAAAATACAAAATCAACAAGCAAACCCTAAATCTGATTTATTAGGTTGTAGGCATGAGCAGACTGACAAAGTGAAAGTAAACACATATAAGAACAAGAGAGAATTTACACACTTACCTAGCACAGCGAAAAACCCAGCTTCAGAATTACCTTCATACAAAGTACCCAGTGTCTGCCCAGGCAGACACCTGACCCAGAAACTCCTGTCTTGGTCTTCCAGGGAAATGCCCAGGCAGCTTGGCACAGAGCTGGGGGATCCAGGGAAGCCCCATGACTGACAACACATGGATTGGCCTGCTCTAGGGTCTTCATCACAGAGCAGTATGGCTCCTGGCTGACTAACTAAATTATTACCATATACATAGCTAACTTCCAATAGAAGGGCCCACCTGATCCAACACTACAAAGAAGAAACATATCTCCAAGTGAAAAGGTGATTTATTCTGAGCACACAATTAAGGAATTGGGAGAATCCTCTCCAAACCAGTTCACAGTGAAAATTAAAGATAACATTTTTATAGGCAAAAAAGAGAAAATGAGTAGTTGACAAGAAGTACAAGCAAAATAAATTAATACCAGTTGTCTTGTGAGAAAGGTACATGCAATTCATCAATTCTGGGTGGCCTCAAGCACATTTAACTTGTCCTTGGTTTCAGTAGCTAATAAACCACAATTAAGATATTGTGTCTGGGAAGCGGACTTGGCCCAGTGGATAGGGCTTCTGTCTACCACATGGGAGGTCCACAGTTCAAACCCCGGGCCTTCTTGACCCATATGGAGCTGGCCCCTGCATAGTGCTGATGCATGCAAGGAGTGCCCTGCCATGCAGGGGTGCCCCCCGCATAGGGGAGCCCCACACGCAAGGAGTGCACCCATAAGGAGAGCCATCCAGTGTGAAAGAAAGTTCAGCCTGCCCAGGAATGGCACCACACACACAGAGAGCTGACACAGCAAGATGATGCAACAAAAAGAAACACAGATTCCCATTCCACTGACAACAGAAGCAGGCAAAAAGAAGAACATGCAGCAAATGGACACAGAGAACAGACAACTGGGGCAGGAGGGGAAGGGGAGAGAAATAAATAAAATAAATCTTAAAAAAAAAAAAATATTGTGCCAACTGCCCAAGAATATCAAGCTTTTTGTCTCTGAGAAAAGTTACAGATTTACTGGGTCATAAGGTGCTCCTAACATCATTCTCTCTGTTTTTGTTTTTTAAAATTTTTCATTATTATCATTTTTTAAGATACATAGATCACACAAACTGTTTCATTACCAAATATGAGGTTCCCATATACCCCACTCCCCATACAACCCACTCCTACCACATCAACCTCTGCTTTGAGACATTACCTTATTCCTATAAACAAAACTGAGAAGGTCTGGTTTGTATCCTTCAGAGAATGAAGAATGAATAAATATCTAACATTAGATTAACAGAAAATTAGCTTAATCAGAGTATTAGAAATTTCAGAGGTTGCTTACGTTAAGTAATTTTTAGGAAGCACATTTTCCATCTGTCATGTACAGGGATGGAAACTCAGAAATGAAGTTCTGACAGTGTCAAAGTGCAAGCTTCTAGGGAAAGGTGGGCCATGAGCCAGCAGTGCACCCTACAATAAATGTCAAATGGGTCCATGGCACACTCACTGTATGTGATTGATTTGGTTAGTTAACACCTTTAGGTTCCAGGCCCCACCCAGACCCTGGAATCAGAGCTATGCTTATCATGCCTCCCAGAATGGCTCTTAAGTACTAGAGTGAGTACTTTGCTGGGTTTGCAAAGGACTCCAAGGACTGTCAAAGGAAGGAAAAATGTCAGGAAATAAGAATATCAGGGAACACAAAAGCAGAAGTGCAGCCTCAGAGTAGGCTCCAGGGGGTTAGAAGACTTAGTCTAGGGTCCAGTCTGGAAAAGTGGCTGCTCATGCTTAAATCTGAATGGCAGTCCCATTCTCCTCACAAGGCCTTACCTCCAAACCAGGCTTTCCAACCCTACCTCTCCTCCCAAGAATATGGTGGAGGATCAAGAATATCCCTGGTTTTCCAGTGGTGCCTAGAGCACCAACTTCTTTCTCATGTCTCCCACTATCTCCTCTCCGTTTCTCTAGCAGTTGGTCCTGTAATTGGACTCCATTCTTCCTGCCCTCAGCTCCCCTTTGCCTCTTCTTCAGGTTGTCCTTGGAGTGAATAGAGCAGAATTGGGTCAAGATCAGAAAAGCAAGTCTGGACTCAGAGTTGGGAAACTCAAATAACCATGTAGGAGGAAATGGGAGGGAGGCAAGGATGCTAGTCAGTTACAGCCAGCAGAGGGGTTCCCAGGAGTCTGTGAACTGAGCCTCTGTACAAGCTGAACCTTACTCTGTGTGATGTGTACCATATACTTCATCCTTCCAACTACAGTGTGCAAAGTTTGTTCAAGGAGACATGTGTGGGACCCTCTGAGAAGTGGAGGCAGAAGGAGCAGGAAGGCAATTGGGGCAGATGGAAACCACTGCTTTGACAGTTGGGAAAGGCATCCTACAGAAAGTATAAGGGTGCACTGCACAGGGCAAAGATTACATTAAGTAGGTTGTCAAAGCTGAAGGTTGAATTCTGGACTTACAAGTCTCATAAATGCACTAAGCTGAGGTTCAGGTTCACCCTGACACAGGGCTTGTCAATCAGGTGTCCATGAATGAAGGACCCACAGATTTCTACTCCGGAAGCTATGCATCCACAATAATGTATAAACTTTGCAAACTTAAATACAAACTTACGCCAGGATTCCAGGGAATTTTATAAATAAGTGTTGACTGAATTGACTCCCTGCTATGCAATAACACAATTGAGATGTTGATACCAAGACTTGTTTAGAGACAACTAGAACTAGTTTCTATGAATGGAGTGGTTCCTGATGCCAGTACAAGGCATCTTTTCACTGGTGTATCCAGCAGAGCACTCAGCTAGCCTGAGGATAGGCATGGCCACTCTCTGCCCCATGGCATAGCCTGGCCCCTTCACTCTAGTTCTTGGGTCTTCAGGGAACATGTGCAGAAAATTTTTTTCAAGGCCTTGTGTCATTCCTGCCTCCCCATTCAACTCCCTGGCTTCTGATTCCCAGTGTCTCTACATTTCTGACATATTTATGCATTGAAAGACTAATGCTTGTCACCCCACTGTCCATTTCAATTGCTTAAATCATTGCACTTATATAAAAAGTTTTTATATGTGTTTTGGAAAATGGACTGAACAGTTTTCATTTGGTTAATGCAATAAGAACCCAATGATTAGTAATGTTTTACATTATTCTATTATTCTATCATTAATAACAATACTGAGATGACAGTAGTTCTTATTGGTAGGTAAAACATAAATCAAGCACAGCCCAAGCTTCAAATTAAATAACACAGAAATGTGAGGCATGGAAGAATTTTACTTCAGGGATCAGACATTCCTGCCTCTTTCCCTTTTCTTCTCCCTCGCTTGAAATCTTCATAGTTGCCAGTTTGGAGTGGGAGACTTTTTAGTGAAAGACCTTGACAGAAGTAAAATTTTTCCTGAACTTAAGAGGAAGTAGGGGTTCTCCTGAGTGCTGCATTGATCCACAGGTTCTGTGGTCAAGGCAGATGGCTCTGGAGTTCAGGGCCATGTCAGTTGGCCCTACTTTGGAGTTTGTGCTCCTGAGTGATGGAATTGGACTCACATATAACCTTTCTACACATGCCTCTTCTGTTACTTTTACTGGACCTGTGGTTGGCGTTTGGGTTGGTGTATACTCAGGAGACCTGAAAGTCTGAACTGTCCATGTGACAGCTAGGCCCTGGGCCTTAGCAGACTTGCAGCTCATACCCTCTGGTTTCTTGGACTTACCCTGGCCAGCTGACAGGGAGGTGAAGAGGGTCAGCCACCACACCAGGGAGCCAAGAGTGCCTACAGCTGCAAGCAGAATTGCATCCATCATCCATGTGGAATCGAAACCCCCTCTTGATGTAGAGGGGGACTGGACATAGCCATCCCAGGTCCACAAGACAGAGGAATAGAGTATGGAATAGAGTGGACCTACTGGTGTTCTGCTGGGGAAATATTGTGATTAGTAAGGGAAGAAATTGTAGTAGTGCTGTGGATAGGGTGGTCACAGTGGCTACTGATGGTCATGAGAGGGAAGAAGAGATATGGTGTGGGGGAATTTTCAGGATTTGGAGTTGTCCTAGGTGGTGCTGCAGGGATAGATGCTGGACATTGTGTGTCCTGTCATGTCCCACTGGGTGGACTGGGAGAGAGTGTGGACTACAATGTGGATCACTGTCCATGTGCTGCAGTAGTTCTCCAGAATGTATTCACCAGGTGCAGTGGATGTGCCACAATGATGGAAGAATTTGTTGATGTGGGAGGGGAGGGGTAGGTGGGGTGGGGATATATGGGGACCTTATATTTTTTGAATGCAACATTTAAAAGAAAATAAAGAAGAAAAAAAGAGGAAGTAGGAAGCAAGTGGCTGAGAATAAGGTGGGCAGTTCTAGACCACATGGATATTGAGTGGGCACTGAGAGAAAGGTGAGTAGATCCAGGCCTTCATGGATATGAGATGGGGTCTTATATATCCCAAGGTGTTCAATGGCCAACATGGTTTGGTGGTTTTTTGTCATCCAGCCCTCATTACTCTTCTGGTTCAGCCTCCAACTTTTTGGAAGTCTTGAAGGACTCCTGGACAGAGCCAGAGCGCAAATTTTAGTTGAGTGTGCCCTTACAACCTGGGAGTCCTATCTACAATTCTGACTTAGATGAGATGCTGCCTCAGGGTAAGAATAAAGCCTGGAGTTGTGTGTGTGTGTTGGAGTTGTATATAGAGGGTGATGGATCAGCTTCATTGAAGCACAGCAAGGGGAAAAGAAGTATCCTAAAGACCCATCCTTCTTCCTAGGTGCTGTGCCTCTCAGCAGTCCCAGGAAACTTCCTAGGGGAAGGGGGTTCTGAAGGATGGAGCTGGGATTTTTTCATTTATTTTCCCTCAGGAAGCCCCTGCAGACGCTGAACCAGTGTAGCCCAATGGGCAGGCACCCTACTACCTCCAGCCATCTCTAAAACCTTTTGCTGAGGCTGAAAGCTGAGATCCACCATCCACCCTCAGAACATGTCCCCCACCCCATCCCCATCACAGAGAAAGAAGCTCTGGGTGTTCAGCAGGTGTCCTTAGAAAGAAGGAAACAGCAATCTGAAGAAACATTCAGGACTGTGACTTTTCATGCAAGGGACAGTGAGCAGGAAGAATGAAGGACTCAAGCCAGGATGGAGGCCAGGAAGGGGTCCTGCTGGCCCTGGAGGGGGTGGCCACTGCTTGTCAGAGGTGGGACAGGAAGCTTTAACCTCCAATGTTTCAGCAGGCAAGGACAGACTCCTTAGGCCTGGTTGAGCTGTGAGGGTACTAGATTAGGCACACAGGACAGACCTGCCTCCTGGCAGGGCCCAACCATGATACCTCCATCTCCTGGCACTTCCTATACCCTCTTGCTCTCACTGTCAGGCACAGGAGCTTCTGGGCACTCTTCAGGTAGCTCCACCCTCCTCCTTGCCCTGAAGCCCCTTGCAAGAGTCAAACTCTGTTGCTCCCTTTGTGGCTTTTGAGGGCCCCATGGTCGGAGTCTCAGATCTCAGGGCCAGATCTAAAACTTATGACCTGGCCACAGTCAGGAATGGTCTGGCCTCCCAAGCTGATTCTCTAGTACCTCCCTTTTGCCCCACCCTTGGTTGAGCCCCTATCAGAGTTGCAAAACCCCTGGTTCTCTTGTTTCACAAGGCCACTCTCTGTGGTCTAAGCCAGAGGCTCAGATCAGATGCTGTCTGGATTCAAACTCATGTGGCCCAAGGCAACCAGTGACTGGGTAGGTACACTGGGTCAGACCCACCATGCACGTTCATCAGGGGTCTTGATGCTATCTGGAGGTCAGGGATTCAGTGAGTAGAGGTACCCCTGTGCTGCTGCCACACACCTCCCTTCATGGAGTGTACAGGTTGCCCATAAGCATTTTGGGCCTTGGCAGATAAGGGTCTGTCTGGGTTTGGGCAATGGCAGTACAGGAGTGGGAAACACTAAGGGCAAGGGAGCTTGGGCAACTGTAGTACTTGGCAGGTTCTTGGAAGTTCAGGACAGGGACACCAAGCCCTTGGGTGTCAGCTTCACCTTCCCAGGGACATTCAGTGTCTGTTTGGGAATTTGATACAGATTATGCAGTGATACCCTTGGAGAAACCCTGGAATTAGGTCCTCAAGTTTGGAGGAAGTGAAGTGACTAAACACTGGCTCTGGCCACAACTGCTGGAATACAATGACAGATCAGACCATGAGCAAGAGAGAGGCCAAAAAAAAAAGAAAAGTAAGAGAAGGCAAAAGATCTTAATAAGGATGAAAGGAGGACATGAAAGGTAAAGAAGAATAGGAGCCTGATATGTTGTCCCTGCCACCACTGGGGAGGATCCCAAGTATGGAGCTGCTCTTTCCCTAGGAAAACTTGGTTTGTAGCAAAAAGTAAACTAGGAATATTAACTGCTTCAGGTCTTAGCATGTTAGTTATCTTTTCTAGACCAAATCCTCCAGTGGGGACTTATAAGACTGAGAAATCTGGAGTAAGAAGAAACTCTGGAAGAGGATTTTTGTGACATAACTTCATTTTACCCCTTGGGAACTGAGGCGTGTATGTTTAAATTCCTAGCTGTTGCCAGCCTGGGATGGAAATCCAGAAGCTCCATTGCTCATTACATTGACTCTGCCTCATAGAAGATAAGAAAAGGAGCCCTGACTCAGAAAGAGATACCATGGACTTTGATCCAGAGAATAAGGCAGAGGCCTATCAAGGGAGCCAGTCTCAACCAGGCTAGCTTCAGGACTTTACACAGACATTTCTACAGCATCAGAGCTTGACACTTTAACATGCACTTGCATTTTAACAATGCATTTTAGCTTTTAGGGAGAGGAACAGAAAGAAAGAAAATAGGCGTTTTATTTCCTTTCAGGGCATTTTATTGTCTTTCTGTGATGTCACCATTATCACAGTTTCCTGCCATTATCCTTTTGTTTTTTTCTTAACAAACCACAAGCTTAGAACGATTTGTGTATTTTGAAATATTTGCTAAAAAAATTAAGTATGCTACAGATGCTAGCCGTATAAAAAATGTCTAGACTATTTTCTGTCTGGGCTTTACGGAAAACAAAAAAAGCAACCCCTTGTCTAGAAACTTGTGTTTATCTTATTAAATTACAATTACTAACCAAAGAAATTTACTTTATTTATTTAAGAGCACACATCCACAATCTTTTTTTGTTAGCTTAATTTTATCAACGTAAACTTATAATTTCTATTACTCAAAAGACCCTGTACATACAATTTTAATTTATTTAATGGGCATTTCATAAACCGAGGGAGATTACACCCAAGCTAAACAAAATTGAAATTATTATAGTTTATGCAAGGAATGTTTTTTTTCCTTTACAGGAAGCTAAAACTTCTTCTTTTGTTTAAGTTATGAAAATGAATAATTTTCAAAAGCATACGGACTACCAGGTTTTAAAACACATTATACAATTACTTAATTTGTTTAATTATAATCCCAGAAAGATTTTTCCATAGTTTTTATGGACTTTTTTATTTGTTGGAAACTGAGGCATGGTGGTCTCACAAAAGGAGACTGTGCTGTTTTTATGGCTATGCTTTTAACATAGGAAGGCAGCAATTAAGCCTTTCAAGTTAACAGGATAGAGCTGTCCTGGGCAGGGAGAAATATGAGTAAACACACTTTGTAGTTTGAAAGGAATACTGAATCTTTGTACTTTGAAATAAGTTCTTTAATTTATGAGTCTAGTTAATGTGTAGTTACACTCCTTGTTATCTCTATAGTTTGAGTATATATAATGCCACATGTAGAAAATAAATTTGTTTGAGAAGTCAATACTTGCAGACCCCCTGATCCCAGCTTATTAGTTCTTTTTTTTGTTTCCTCCCTTGTTTTTTCTTTCTTTCATTCCTGATACCATTCGGGTCCAAATCTCCAGCATTTACTTACTGAAATTTGTTAACAGAACAATTAATTACTCTTATTTTATGGCTGTCAAAAGGTCTGAACTGGGAAATTACAGGGCAAACTGATTTCTAATTCTCCAGCCTAGTAGATAGGTTCAATATGCCACACCTAGTCCTGCCCTTAAAACTCTTGCAGAGAGGAGGCTCTTTTTTAATAGTTCTTATAATTAGACTTTTATAAGACTTTTTTTTATACTGCTCAGTTTAATTTGGGCTCCAAGAATATTTATTCACATATATGACTGCATATTCAATTTTTAACAATTTGAAGAACTTTTTTAAGAATTCTCACTTGTTAATTTGATACTATCATCCTGATGTATGAAGACATACACTGAGCAAATGGGCAGACACAAATAGAGTTAGACACAGAAACACAACTCATTGATGTTACTTATAATTTGCATTATTTTATATACTGTTTAGCTTAACTTGGGTTTCAGAAATATTTATTACTGATATAACTGCCTATTTAACCTCAATAATTTGAGCAAATAGGCAGACCTGAATAGTTTGACACAAAAACATAACTTTAGTTACTTAAAACTTCCATTTTTTTTAACGAAATAAGTGTGACTGCAAAACATTTTAAAGATTCCTGAAACTTTTTAAATTTGCACTATGACTGTGCAGTTTTGCACAAGAATCTTGTTTTTTACTAATGGCTTGCAACTAAAATGTTCTCAATGCTCTAGCACCATTTTTTTGTTTCAGAACTTTATATTTTACTTTGAATTTAGCAGAATTTCGGGTAAGCAACAAAATTAATTTTATGTATATTTACTTAGGCTATTCAAAGCCTCAGGGAGACAGACTAGTTTCTCTCATGAATTGCCACTCTTAGGAACACTGATAGTTAAGGCAGGAGATTTCCTTCTTTTTTTCCCCAGTTCTTGGAGATAATAAAACTCCAGTGATTGTTTAAACCCAAGGGCTAAGAATTCCACCAGGCAGCAATTTAGTTTACACTTGGATTCATGAGAGAAAGCAGGGTTACTAATACCAGGACAGGAGACAGGGATGTTCCAGCTTTTTTCTGGACTGTAGGGGAAGAAGCTATCATGAAATAACCATAGGCAAAGACAAGGGGTGAGGTCAGGCTTGAAGCAACCATAAATGAAGGAAAGTTTACTTTAGAATTTACACTTACAACAACAGATTCAGGCCAAATCTACTCAGCTACAATCTCAGTCACTATTCCTCCACTGCTTCACAATACAAATGCATTTATAAATGATCTCAACTCTTAGCTACAGTTTTCATTAATTTTTTAAACCTGTTAATTTTGTAACACTTTTTTTTTTAAAGATTTATTTATTTATTTAATATCCCCCCCTCCCCTGGTTGTCTTGCTCTTGGTGTCTATTTGCTGCGTCTTGTTTCTTTGTCCGCTTCTGTTGTCGTCAGCGGCACGGGAAGTGTGGGCAGTGACATTCCTGGGCAGGCTGCACTTTCTTTTCACACTGGGCGGCTTTCCTCACGGGCGCACTCCTTGCGCGTGGGGCTCCCCTACGCGGGGGACACCCTTGCGTAGCAAGGCACTCCTTGCGCGCATCAGCACTGCGCATGGCCAGCTCCACACGGGTCAAGGAGGCCCGGGGTTTGAACCGCGGACCTCCCATATGGTAGACGGACGCCCTAACCACTGGGCCAAAGTCCGTTTCCCAATTTTGTAACACTTTTAAACACCTTTTATTTGACTTATAACATATTAAATGAACTTAACTATTCCTTTAATTTTTCCTTTAAGGTAAAAGAACAACTCTCTTGCAGTTAGTTTGAAATAAAAAGCTACTTTTTAGGATTTGATTTCTAGAACATTATGTTCTTTTAAAGGAGATAAGATCCTTTCTTCTTCAAACACTGAGGAAATGTTGAGGTTAAAGCACAAGAAACTATTTTGATAAAACAGACTTTCTTTGTATATTGATTATTCAGGAAACTTTTACTAAAAGAGACTAATGACCTGAGAGACTAAGAACAAAATTGTTAACTTTGCATCAGTATACTACTTGATACTAAACCTTTAAAACTTTATAGACAGACTTACCAAATCTTACTCAATTTTAATCATAAAAATTTCTCTTCCACAAACTTTCTACACTTTCAGTATTCATTCAGGTTTTGTCCCACACTCTACTCTTTCCCAATAATCAATCATTTTATCTTAGGACAAAATCATCTCCTGTTTCCTTAACAATAAAAACACATTCCATATATCCCACATACTAAGTTACCAGGCAAACTTCTTACAACCTATAATTGCCATCAACACTAAATAAGCTTGTTAAAATAATGAACTTTTCTTCACTTTAAATACTTAGTAGCATGTAATGCCAGAAACAGTCTTTTAGAAGCAAGTTGGCAGGGGAGGCTGGCCACCACCAAGTTTTCCTGCCATAAAATTACTTTTTATTAGTAGTACTGTCAATTCAGGTTTTGTTTAATAAAGACTTTTTGGAATTAGCCATTTAAATACCTTAATTTAAATAATGTTTCATTAAACTTTTTATAATTATTTATAATTTTAAGGCAAATTTTACCTTCACAAAACACATTCCCTTACTTAAAGTTACCACAATACCTTCCACAACTTGCCACATGCACTGAGTTCCAAGAGTTCATGAAAATCAGCCATCCTATTTTAGGACAAAACACATCCTTCCAGAAAAAAATCATTAAATTTCAGTCAGCATTTAACCTTTTTTAATATTCATTTAAGTTTTGCATCCTTCATTTTATTTTGTGAGGAAAAATAAACTATTCATTTCAATTTAGGCAAGAACTATTTTTTAATGAAAAGACAGTAATTTTGTTAAGACTTACAATTTTCTGTCATTGTAGAAATCCCATTAACATTCAAACATATGTATTAATATAAGCACTTATTTAATATTTGGCCATTTGAGTAGAGCTCTTTTTAAAAATCTTTATTTATTAATATATATTACCATCTGGAGGTATCAAAATACACACTGACATTGAACAAACAGACAAACATAAAACAATTACAACACATTAGCAGAAACATACAGTTTACAATTGACTCATAATTTTTCACAAATTACACAGAACAGAAATACAAAAAGACAAACAAGACAGACGAAGAGACAAACCAGACAACCTGAACCACAGTCAAGAGTGATGTCTCGCACTGACCAGTGGGTGGGATCTATTTGCTGCGTCCAGCAGATCCACTTCCCCACAATCCACAGACTCTGCAGAGGTTTTCCAGAAAACAAACTCACCTAGGGATGTCCTGTTTGCTGATCCTGGGCCCAGGAACTCCTGATGCTCTCCAGATAGAATTTAGATGAGAGCCAGGTGGCATCTGGGGCAGAGGAACGTCCCTCTGAGGCCTTCCCCTAGACCACTGGTCCATCCCCAGAATGTACCCATCTCCCTGAGTCTGAGGAGATCAACCCCACTGGACTGGGGGATGTTGTCGATCAATCTCGCTGGGGCCTCCAAATGCTATAGACCAGCGATATTGATCAGACTCAGACTTTGAATAAAGTTCCAATTGAGAGCTTTATTAGCCATGCGGCAACTGCTTCATCCTACGCAGAGGAGAAAGCAGCCCCAAGTCTAAGGGAAGAGGTGTTTTTATAGCCTTTCAGGAGGGGGAGGTTACTAGCAAGCAAGCAGGCACAGAAGCAGAACACTGCAGTTAGCTGAAGATAGCATATCTATTTTTTCTTTTTTAAAAGCGCTTTCTTGTGAGCAGCCCCATGTTATTTATTGACACTCTTCTTGGGAGCAGTCCTAAGTTATTTATTGACACTCTTCTTGGGAGCAGCCCTAAGTTATTTATTTATCTGAAGGCACTTGCAATTCCTATTTCTTAATGTAGTTCTATTCCTATTTTTCCAATGTGATCTTACCCTTACACAATGAGTATTCTCTGTACATTACCCATATTTGATCACATTCTGCTTTACTTGGCCCCTTATCCACACATAATGCAAAAGCAGATATTCTGGTAGGGTCTATACAGGATGCTGCCAAATATCACGCTCTAACTCATATCAATATTAAAGGATTGCAACATAAATTTCCATCTTTAACAAAATTACAAGCACAAGATAATATAAAACATTGTTCTACCTGTGGCCCTCTTGTGTCAGCACCATTTGATAAAGGCACTAATCCCCGAGAGCTGGCTCCAAATCAGATCTGGCAAATGGATGTCACACATGTTCCAACTTTTGGTAAATTGCAATATGTTCATGTTTGTATTTATACTTATTATTCTCACTTTGTCTGGGCCACAACGCACAGTGGGGAAAGGTTTTGTCATGTTCGTTCACATTTGTGGTCTGCATTTGCAGTTATGGGATGCCCTCCATAGTTGAATGGTCGCATCATACCCTTAAGCAAATGTTATTAAAACAAAAAGGGGGAGATGATGGTATTATAGTACCAAAGGACCATTTGGCAAAAGCTTTATTCACTTTAAATTTCCTTAATGTATATGATTCAATAACACCTGCTGAATGGCATTTTGCATTGAATAAGAATAAAGAAAAGGTATTGTGTGACTCAGCTAAATATCAACCAATATTTTGGAAAGATGTACTAATTAACACTTGGCAAAAGGGAAAGGGGGCAAGGATATGCTCTTGTCATTAACAGAAGACAGGGAACAAATTTGGCTGCCAGCTCGACAGATTAAACCGTGGATAGAGAAGAAGAAAGATAATTTTTTTTTTTTTTTTATTTTGTAACTTTTTTTTTTTTAAATTTTTTTATTTTTTATTGACTTTGTAATAATATTACATTAAAAATATATATGTGAGGTCCCATTCAACCCCACCCCCCCACCCCCCCTCTCCCCCCCCCCCCAACAACACTCGTTCCCATCATCATGACACATCCATTGGATTTGGTAATCTTCTGATCATGTTAATGGTAACTCTGGGTCATGCAGGTGAAAATCACACTTATTGGGTATATATTCCTAACCCACCTCTAGTACATGCTCTAACATGGAGAGACCCATCATTTCCTATCTTTTTTAATAAAACACATGTGTTTCCTGGGCCTATAGATGACAGACTACCCTTAAAACCTGATGAAGAAGGGAAGGAAATATATAATCTTATCCTTCCTTTTGATCATAGACCATTATGTATTGGAAAAAGTCCCCCTTGCATGCAAACAAAAAATTGGACTATGGTTATCATGAAAAATAATGGTACAAAATTATTGATAACTTTGTTTCTTTCACATAATTCTTCAGTAACTAAAAAGCAAAATTATAATTGTCCACCCCAAAAACCTGAAAAAAAAAAGGGATGGCAGGAATGCCATATAGAAAGAAGATCTGTCATTTTCAATGATTCCTATGGAATAGTGTGGGAAAGTGCTGCTATGGGGACCCCCAAAAAATATAACTGCAGATTTATATAGTATGGACTTAACAACAAGGGTCAACAAGTTAGTAATATGCAATATCCTTTTTTCAGAACCTCTATTCTTGGGTGAACAAGTAAGTGGTATATACTAACAATTTTACTATTTGGAAATGTAAAGAAAAATGGTTACCAACCCCTTGGATTAATGACACCTATAATCTTAATATACATAAAAACTTGTGGAAAGTATTTCTTGGAATTGCCTCTACTTATGAATGGATTGGTAATTACAGTCAAACAGGTCAATATCTACAATGAAATCAAACCTATCAATTGAAAGCATGTGTCAGGGATCATTTTGTATTCATTACTGGAAAAGTAACCATAAAAGGTAATGCCTTGTTTTATAAGAATGGTGCCTTGTATACATGTCTGTCAGAGTGTGTTGCAGGATGGAAACGCCATCACAATAGCCAGAAGACAACGAGGTATATGGATTCCTGTCCAAATGAACCAAATATGGCAGTCATCACCTGAAAGTCAGCTATTGCTCCACATGGCATAAGAAATCATGAAATGGACAGAAAGGTTTATTGGACTCCTAATAATTAGTATAATGGGACTAATTGGAATCATCACAGCTGCTGCAACCGCTGTTGTCACCTTGCATGAGACTGTTCAGACTCAACAATACGTGCATGATTGGAATAAAAATGCTAGTGATTTGTGGCATAGCCAAGAGCACATTGATGAACAGTTAAATGATTGGTTTAATGATTTAGAATCTGCTATTTAATTTGTTAAGGGGATTGAAATGTGATTGGAATGAAAACAACTTTTGTATTACCTCTCTTGCCTATAATTCATCTGATACATAATGGGGAAAAATTAAGAATCATTTGCTAGGCCATAAAAGTAATGTCTCTCTGGAAATAATGGAATTACAAAGAAAAATATTAGAAATGTCTCAAAATCAAATTCATATAGCCAATGATAAGGATATTTTCTCAGATATGGTTTTACAAATTACAAAATTTAACCCAGTTAATTGGTGGAAATCACAGAATTTCCTGTCAGCTTTAGGAATAGGGTTAATCATATTTGTTCTGTTGCTCACGATTCTTGCCTGTGCTGGGCAGTGCTTTCAAAGAAAATTGCAAAACGTAAGAGCCATTGGACATGCAAATAATCTGGTGCTAGCAAAAGCACTTCAGTAATTTCTCCAAGTTGAAGAGCTTGGCTGGTAGACAGTGATGGGTAAGACTTTCAGAGGAGGGCAACCTAAGACAGACATGGTCACCTTGACAGAAAAAGGGGGAGATGTTGGAAACTGAGGCACAGTGGCCTCACAAGAAGAGACGTGCTGTCTCCATGCTAGTGCTGTCTCCATGGCTACACTTGCAACTTAAGGAATACAGTAATTAAGAGTTCCCAGCAAATGGGATGAAGCTGTTAAAGGCTGAAAGAAAAGATAAGCACATACCTTTTGTAGTGAATAGAACACTTAGACTTTGTACCTTGAGATAAGATTTTTTTAAATTCCTTAGACTATGGGTAATGTTGCTTGATGTCACATAGGCTATGTGTTCCTGCTTATTGTCATGTACACTGGGGTATATAGAGAGCCCCTTGTAAACAATGAAGTTGTCTGAGGAGTTATTACTCACAGACCCCCTGATCCCAGCTCTTTCATGTGTTCCTTCCCCCTTTTCTCTTTCTTTCATTCCCAATACCCTTTGGGTAGAAATCTCCAACATGTTTCATCTTGTCTGGGTGGATGTGAACCAAGAACAGTCTCTGAAGGATTTTTATCTCTCCTCCTAGTTGTAGGTGATTTCCCCAAACCTCCCAAGTCTGGGACTCTGATTTAGTCCTTAATACCCATCAATTGGTAGTCAGATTTGCTCTCCTACAGGCAGATGCCAGATTGCCAGCCTCACAGAAGAGCAGATAGGATCTGAATGAGCACCATGACTTTCAGTAATTCTTGTTTGACATCCTCATTGTCAACTCAGTTCTATGTGCTCAGTTTGACACTAAATATAGTGACATGAAACACATGATAATTGTTGAAATGGGATTGGTGGTGGGGAGACAGAGCTTTTATAATAAAAAATGGCCACAAAGAAGTGGCCATTCATTGAGGTAGAGTGACTGGGGAGCAGGGATAACTAATGATGATGAACTGTTGCTTTCTCCTAAACATCTCATTTGACTCTGGTTGAAACCTCTTTCTTCATTCCTGGTCACAAAATGTCCACTCAGAACCACTCTCGTTTCCCTTTGTCTCTGAGTCTTCCTACAAGCTATTCCCTCTGACTAGAATGCTTTCTCTCCCCTACCCTTCTCTGGCTCATCCTGACTTAGAGATACATGATGTTTAAGAGAGTTGAGCTCCTGAATTTCAGTCCCAGCTCCACCCCTTTCTAGTCATGAGATCATAGATATTTCCACTGAACTTTCCATGCCTTACTTCCCTCACCTGTAAAATATGGAGTACTCTATCAATTGCACAATGTTTTACATGGGACAAAATAGCCTATTATGTGTGAACACTGAAAACAGTGAGTGCCTGGTACAGAATAAGACATGAATGTCTGCTGTTATTGTTATACTTAGGTCACAGCTTTCTGAGCATGTCCTAACTAGGTTATTTTCCTGCTTAATGTTTTCAGAGCATCCAATTATCCCCATTGTGGCACTAATCATGGTGGATAGGAGATTTTTAGTCACAAATCTGTCTCCTCCAAATAGACTGTAGCAACTTGAGGGTAAAGGCCATGTCTAATTGATCTTTACAGTTACCAAAAATATGACAGTGTATGACACATACTTGGTACTTGATATACATTTGTTGAATCAACAAATGTATGGTGACTCCTCCAAAGGACACATACATCACAGATGTCCAGTAGAATGGGATTTTGTGATCTGGTTCCTAGAAGTGCCAACACTCAAAAGTGGAACCTGGGCCACTTTTATTCATCTATTGACCCTGAGACTCAGGAAATGTTATTGTGAATGTCCTTAAGTCCTTTGGGGCCTCTGGAACTGCATTATGACTTCCTCAAAAAAAAAGGACTGAGCTTAGGGCCTCTGAGATCACCTATCCGGGAGGTTTAGGAGTGCACTCAGGTAAAAATCCATTGTTCTCTGCATCATTCAAGCTTCCATATTTATTCTGGAAGCCACCTGCTGACATGAGAGTGGATTGCAGATACGTTAGGATGTCCAGTTGAGTGCAGTTGTGCATGGACCAGATTGCCAATCTGAAAACTCATGAGTGCAGTGAATAATGTTTTAAACCTCTACATTTGGGATTCTTTTGCTATACAGCAAAAAGATAACTAAAACAATTTTTAGTTATCTTGGCCCTGTTTCTCTCCAAACATTGTGGGAACTTCTAGTCATTTCATTTTCAAGAGCATCTGGCATAGCATCTGACATGTAGACATTATGCAGTAAATCTTTGTAAACTGAATGGATAAATTAAAGTTGAGTATTTATAGGTGGGAATCTGTGCACACAATTATATGTGCAATAAGATTTTGTGGTCTCTTGGCTTTTATTCCACATGACAATACACAGGTGTCTTTCCAGTTCCCTTTTCTTCAAGATTGGCTCCTCCTTGTGAACTCTCTCTCCATCTGACTTTTCCTCTGATTATGAATGACTCCAGTAGCCTGGATTAAAATTCACCTGATTCAGTTGGGCCACAACCTAACTGAATGAACAGTATTAAAGGCCCTATTTATAATAGGCCCACATCCACAGTAAAGGACTAAAAAATGTTTTCTTGGAAACAAGTTACTCCACTAGGTTTTGCTTGATAAACCTTAACTTGACTGCCCTGAGGATATAACCCTCAAGTCTCAGGCAAAGATTATCCTGTTTCACCAGATCAACCCTGAAAAAAACTGACTCACAAGAAACTACTAATTTCTTTCATGACTCATCCCCACAACCCCCCCCCCCCTTTGCTTCCAGGTCTATAGTTAGGCTGAAATCTCAAAAAGACCTGAAAGAAGGTACAAAATGTGTTCCAAGATAAGGTGTGCTATACTCCAAAAGAACTGCATAATTTTTCCAATTTATATAGGCAGAAGTCAAGGGAATATGTGTGGAAATGGATATTAAAGTGGAATAATGGTGGAAGGAACATAAACTTGAATAAGCTTGAATTTATTGACACAGGACACTAAACATAGTTTCTTCATTCAGTGTTCTGTGAGTGCTTAGAAATGACTCTAAGGGCCAGCACAGACAGAATAGTTGGACACATGTGATTCCATCACCATCCCCCAATAGGATAGTAGGAAAGTGGTGTTTCCTCAGCCTCTTTGGCCAACTGCAGATGCATTCAGCCTGCATAGACTGGACTGTTTGGATCCTGTGTCTCCACCTTAACCTCCCATTAGGATAAGGGGGGGAGTACTGTTTCCCTAGTACTGCAGTTATTTTCAGCCTGCACAGACTGGATTGTTGGGTAACTGCTACCTCCCTCATCCCCCAATAGAACAGGAGGAGAGAGGTGTTTCTTCAGATTCTCCAGGAAACTGCTAATATTTTTGACCTGCATAGTATGGACTGTTGGGTGCCTGAGGCTTCACCCTTATCCCCCAATAGGATAAGAGGGGATTTGTGTTCCCTCAGCCTATCTGGACAACTTTAGGTGCTTTCAGCCCACATAGATTTGTTTGTAGGGCACCTGTGGTTCCATTCACACCCCTGAAAAAAAGCAGAAGGGACAATGCTTTCTCCACATCTCATGGCAACTACAGTGATTTCAGCCCCCTCAGGTTAGATTTTTGGCACTCCAGAGACTCCAACCCCATCTCTAAAAGGGAAGAAAGAGTGCCTGTGTGCTACATCCATCTACCTGGAAAACTGCAGGCAGTATTGACCTGTATGTTTAGTTTTCAGCCCATACATGCAGTTACATCCATGCCCCAGGTAGTGGAGAAAGGGGTATGAAAGTTCATCCATCTCTCTGGACAACCACAGATGGTCTTGGACTGCACAGCTTGAATTGCTACACATGGCTGCAGCTCTGTGCCTATCCTTGGAAAGGGAGAAGGGTGGAAGAAGCTTCATCAGTTTCTGGGGCAACAAGGACCTCTCCAGCCTCCACAGCTTATGGTACCAACTACATACTTGGCTCCTACTACACAAACAGCAAGGGAAAAAGGGCAAGAAAACAATAAGCTAAAGGGAGAAAATGCATTCAGAATAAATGCATCTAGTAAGCCAGATGCCAAGACACCAATAAAAAATTACAATCCATACCAAGAAACAGGTAGATATCACCCAGTCAAAGGAACAAGATAAGCTTCCAAATGACATAAAAGATTTGAGACAACTAATCCTAGATGTTCAACAGATCTTAATAAATTCAGTGAGATGGCCAAAGAGATCAAGACTATTAAAAAGACACTGGATGCACACAAAGAAGAATTTGAAAGCATACATAGAAAAATAACAGATCTTATTGGAATGGAAGACATAATAAATAAAATTAAAAATACACTGGAAGGGAGCAGATGTGGCTCAAGCACTTGAGTGTTTGCTTCCCAGTCCTTAGTTTGGTTCCCAGTGCTTCCTGAAACACAACAAGTAAACGAAGGGACCAACCCAGGGAAGCCAAAGTGGCTCAGTGGTTCAGTGTCAGCATCCCACATCCAAGGTCTCAGTTTGAAACTCCAGTCCTGGTAACTCAAAACAAAAGAACACTGAAGGCACATAACAACAGATTTGAGGATGCAGAAGAAAGGATGAGTGAGCTTGAAGACATAGTCTGTGAAACAGAACATACATAAAACAGATCAAGAAAAGAATTGAAAAAATTGAACCAGGTCCCAGGGAACTAAATGATGGCAAGAGACACTCAAGCATATGTGTTATGGGTGTCCCAGAAAGAGATGCAAAGGTAAATGGCAGAGAAAGAATATTTGAATAAATAATGGTAGAAAGTTTCCCAATTTTATTTAAGAACATAGATTTCATGTCCAAGAAACACAATATACTCCCATCTGAATAAATCTGAATAGACCTACTCTAAGATACATACTTAATCAGAATGCCAAATGCCAAAGACAAAGAGAATTCTGAGAAGAGCAAGAGAAAAATAATGCATCACACACAAAGGATATTCAATAAGATTAAGTGCTAATTTCTCATCAGAGACCATGGAGTTAAGAAGGCAGGGATATAAGTTGGAGGATTCTCACCTCCAGACTATAAATCATATTACCTAGTTATTGTAGGAAAAACAGACTGGTTCTGGCATAAAGATAGACACATCGACCAATGGAACCAAACGATGGTTCAGAAACAGACCATCACATCTGTGATCATGTGATTTTTCACAAGCTTTTGGGGCAGAAGTCTGTTCAACAAATAGTGCTGTGAAAACTGGATCTCCATATCCAAAAGAAAGAAAGAGGACCCCTATCTCATACCTTATACAAAATTTAACTCAAAATGATTCAAAGACCTAAATATAAAAGGACAATAAAACTCCTAGATAAAAGTGCAGGGAAATCTTCAAGTCCTGGTGGTTGGTGGTGGATTCTTAAACCTTACACCAAAAGCATAAGCAAAGAAAAAAAACATGGATAATTAGGATCTCCTCAAAAAGACATTTGTGATTCAAAGGAATTCATCAAGAAATTATAAAGGGGAAGCAGATGTAGCTCAAGTGATAAGGCCTCTGCTTACCATATAGGAGGATCCAGTCAATCCCTGGGGCCTCCTGGTGAGAAAGAAGAAGAGAAAGTATGCCTGTGTGGTGAGCCAGTGCTCATGTGGTGAGCCAAATGCCCACATAGAGAGCCAAGTGCTCACATGGTGAGCTGAGTGCCTGCATGGTGAGCTGAGTGCTCATGTGAATGCCCACATGGTGAGCTGAATACCTGTGCAGTTAGCAGCATGCCCACACAAGTGCCCTTGTGGTGAGCTGAGTGCCCATTTGAGTGCCCATGTGGTGAGTCAGTGCCTACACTGTGAGCCAGTGCCCATGCATTGAGCTGAGTATCCACATGATGAGCCGGTGCCCACACAGCAAGCCAGTGCCTGCATGGCAAGCTGAGTACCCATGCAACAAGCTGAGTATCCACACGGTGAGTCAGTGCCCATGCAAGTGAGTCACACAGTAAGATCATAACACAATAAAAGAGAGATGGAGAGGATAGACAAGGTGAAGCACAGCTGGAACTGAGGTGGTGCAATTGACACATCAGAGTTCTCACCACATCAGAATTCCCCAGGATTGAATCCTGGTAAATCCTAGAGGAGAAAGTTGAGAAGAGAAGATAAAAAGAGAAATAGATACAGAAGATCACACAGTGTATGGACACAAACAGCAAAAACAGCAGGGTGGGGGAGGGGAAGAGGGAGGGGAAGAAAAGAAAAGAATGCATAAAGACCCCCCACTCAATGTGAGAAACTGCTTGGAAACCACATATCAATACGATTTGATTTCCATGCTATGTAATGAGACCATACAACTCAAAAATAAGAAAACAAGGAATCCAATTTAAAAATCAGAAAAAGTCTTAGACATTTCTCCAAAGAGAAAATACAAATGGTGAAAAAGCACATGAAAAAAAAGTTTAATATCATTAGCTATTAGTGAAATACAAGTGAAAATGACAATGAGATATCATCTCACACTACATAGAATGGCCATTACTAAAAAAAAAGAAAACAATAAATGATGGAGAGGATATAGATAAATAGAAACACTGCATTACTATTTTTGGAAATGTAAAATCGTGCAGCCTTTGTGGAAGACAGTTTGGTGGCTCCTCAGGAAGCTAAACATAGAACTGCAATATGATCCAGGAATTCCTCTTCTAGGAATATATCCAGAAGAACTGAAAACTGTGATGTGAACAGACATTTGCACACTGATGCCCATAGCATTGTTATTCACAATTGCCAAAGGATGGAAACAACTAATGAGTGTATAAACAGAATGTATATACATATGATGTAAGAATATGCTGCTGTAAGAACAAATGAAATTGGGGCACATGTGATAACATGGATGACCCTTGAATACATTATGCTGAGTAAAATAAGCCAGTCAAAAAGAACAAATATTACATTGTCTTACTAAAATGAACTAAATATGAAAAATAAACACTTGGAGTTAAAACCTAAAGTATAGATATTTAGGAGATAGGAAGAGGGCAGAGAAGGGATACTGATTCTTAATATATATAAAAGTTATAACTTGACTATAAAAGTGTAGAAATCAATAGAGTTGATTGTAACACATTATAATAGTAGAAGTAATGTACTTGATTTATAAATGGAATTGTGGCTGAAAAAGGTAGTCTAGGGATGTAAACTCTCAATTGAAAGAAAGCTTGAGAATAATCTAGGGACTGAATAACAATGTACCTAGAGGTGGATGAGAATTGTGGTTAATAGTACAAATGCAAAATGGCCTTCTATGAACTAGAGCAAAAGTAAACCACTGTTGTAAGGTGGTAAGGATGTTGAGAAGCATAGGAAAGATACAGTTAATGTAACCTATGGTCTATAGTTAGCAGCAATAATGTAATATTCTTGCATCAATGCCAAAGATGTACTGTATTAATAATGAAGGGTGCAGAAAATATTTACCAAATGTGTGCTATAAACCATACTTAGTGGTAAGAGTCTGCTGACTTTATCTCATAATCTTTAACAAATATTCCACAACGATGTAGGGTGTTGGTGGAGGAGTGTTGTTTAGGAATTCCTCTCATGCAAATAATTGTTTTGTAAGTTCACAAATTCTCTAATAAAAATACATTTTTGTAAAAGGGCTCTATGGCTTTTTTTAAGTTGAAACATGGAGCAAAGCCTGATCTACACTAGATGAAGTGGAAATGCCAGAACTTCCCTGATACAATGTTGGTGAAGAGGTACAAAGACTTAGGAAAATTGGAATGTTAGATAGCATTTATCATGTAAGACATGCTTACTCACCCAGAAATGCCTAGAGGACATTACTTTCACAACTGTGAGAAATGAATATGTGATTGGAGCACCATATACCCTGAAGGGCTCTGTAGTTACTCTTTTCTGTAGGTCAGATACTACAGTGGGAACTGCTGACACTGTATTTTATCCTTAAATACAATGAGGATGATCAGAACCTATGTTGGCAGGAGTCTAGTGGTGGTGCTTAATTGCCCAGCACATGGGGGCATAGTGACTGTAAGGGACAGCAGAGTCAAAACAGCAGTCAGAACACTGACTCACAGAGAATTATGGCACAGGCTAGTTGAACATGAGGTACTTAGAAGTGAAAAATAAACAGTGTACAAAATTCTTATGTGATCCATATAAGTAGACAAGTTCTAGGCCAAGTGAGCAAAAGTCTAACTTGAATTAAAAAGAGCCACAGAGTCATAGCCCCTCACTCAATTCCCAGACTTGAGGGAGCTTAAGAGACTCAGAACCCTGAATGAAGGGTAAGCTGGGTCCCCTTGGGGAAGGACACTTCCCACTGCTAAAAATTCATGCTATTATTATTCCTCCCAGCTTTCCCCAAAGGCATCTGTGGCTTTTTACAAGGATGACTGTAATTTGGGGAAAAGGAAATGATCATACACTTCAGCAATTCCTGGACAATGACTCTGAACTGACACAAATTCCAGGAGACCCTAATCATCACTGTGGTCCATCAGTCTGAGTAGGGGCATATGGAGGTCAGGTGATCAATGGAGTTTTAGCTCAGGTACATCTCACAGTGGGTCCAGTGAGTCCCCAAACCAATTTTGTGGTTAATTCCCCAGTTTTAATACTCAACAAGTAGCAAAATCCCCTTTCATTCCCTGATCCATTGCATGAGGGATATTATGTTAGACAAGGCCTAGTGAAAGCCACTAGAACTGACTCTACTTAGTTACTGGTAAATCAAAAGTAATGTCACATTTCTGAAAGGATTGCAGAGATTAGTACCATCATCAAGGACTTGAAGGATTTAGCAGTAGTGATTCCCACTAAATCCCCATTCAACTGTCCTATTTGGCCCAAAGGATCTTGAATCATGACAATGGATTATCATATACTTAACCAGGTGGTTACTCCAATTACAGCTGCTGTTCCAGATGTGGTTTCACTGCTTGAGCAAACAACACATCCACCAGTACCTGGTATGTAGCTATTTATTTGGCAAATTTCCCCTGATACCTGTTAGTAAAAACCACAAGAAACAGTTTTTTTTTTTCAGCTGGCAAGTACAGCAATTAACTTTAAGTCCTGCCTCAGGAACAAATTACCTCACTAGCCTATTCTCATAATCTAGTCCATAAGAATATGATCACTTTTCCATAATACACCACACTGGTCCATTACACTGATGGCCTTATACTGACCGGATTGAGTGATGGAACTGTAGCAACTACTATAGTCTTATTGGTAAGATACTTTCATATCAGAAGATGGGAAATAAATCCAACAAAATTCAGGGAGCTTCCTTTCACTTCAGAAATTTCTAGACATGCTGTGCTGTGGGACAACAAGATATCCCTTTTAAAATGAAGGGTAAGTGGTTATATCTGGTCCTTTCTACAGCCGCAAAGGAGGCATAAGGCCTAGTTGACATCTATAGATTTTCAAGGAAATATATTCCTCATTTTAGTGTGCTACCCAAGCCCACTTAACAAGTGACCCAAAAAGTCATAAAATTGGGTATACAAAGTGATATATAGAATACCATGCCTGAGAAGAACCTGAAGGCAACAACAAGTTATGAAATTTGGTATATTAGCACAATGAAATTATATTCAGCCATAAAACTGAATGTAATTATGATACATAATGTAACATGGATGAACTTTGAAAACATGCTAAATGAAATAAGCCAAATCCACAGGACAAATATTGTATGATTACATGTATATGAAATATCTGGAAAAGAAAATTCATAGATATAGGAAGTAGATTAGAGGTTACCAGGGGCCAGTTTAAGGGGAAATAGAGAGCTACTGGTTAATGTGGAAAGAATTTCTGGCTTGGGAGATGAGAATTTTTGATAACGGAAGGTGATGATGTCAGCAAGACATTGTAAAAGTGACCAATGGCACTGAATTATAAACTTATAGTTAAAATGGCCAATTTTATGGTACATATGTTACCATAAGGAAAAAAAAGGAAGACACAAACATGATTAAATACAAAATAAGTGACCTGGAATATAAAGAGTATGTATTAGGGAAGGTGAAATCTGGGCCTCATTAAGTGAGTTTATTTATGTAAGAAATGGAACAATATAAGCACTATTACATATAATACTATTACAATTCATTATAGACTTGGAATTTAAGATGGCTTATAAAGTAGTGAAGGCCCTGTTTCTTCATTCATTTATTCATCCATCCATTATTCCAAAATAATTTGGAATGTATTTTCAAAGTAATTTTCAAGCATTGTACTAGATTCTGGATGTGAAATGGAATCAAAACAGATCAGGTTCCTACCCTCAGGAAACTTGGGGTAAAAGGAGGACAATAAACAAATAACTGGGTAAAACAAATATAGATTATAATCATTCTGGATAGGAATTTAAAAGGCTTTTATAATCACTAATAATGAGGTAGGGATATACTTTACATCAATCTACTTTTCTCTGAGCAATGACATGATATTCAGACTGAGACCTGAAAGATGAAAAGGAACCAGCCATGAAAAGTACTACGAAGAAGTCACTCCAGGCAAAAGTTGCAGCAAGGACAATACCATGAGGTGGCAAAAGCACTTAGCCTTTGAAGGAACAAAACTGAGTGTGGGAAGAAGGTTGAATAAGCAAAAGGAAATGTAGATAAAAGGAAGTTCTCAGGGAGCCTTGTGGGCTGCAGCAGGTTTGGGTTTCATTCACACCATCCCTATATGTAAAGGGGGAATAAGTGTGATGGGGTGGAAGCAGGGCAGAAGAATCAGGATGAGCCAGGTAGTTTGTGGACAAGTGAATACAGCACTGTAGAGATGAGCTGTGTTGGAAACAGAAGCAGATAAGGCTGGAGTCCAGCATTCAGTCTATATTGTGAAGGCCAAAATTAGCTTCACCTTGTATTTCCTGTAAGCAGTAGCACATTGTTTATTATGTATAAGAATACTTTTGTGAAATAACTGTCCAACATTTTAGAGGAGGGAATGAAATAATATGTAAAACGTGTTCCCTCATGATTTTACTGAATCAATCCTAAAGTTGTGTCTTAGTGTTGTGGAAACAGAGAGATTCAATGATCACGTATGGAAGGCCAGAACTCAGTAATAATTTTGGGAAGGAAAATTTATTAATGACCAGGTGGGCTCAGGAACTTTCCAGGTCAAAAATCTGAGTCCCGAATAGGATCTTTCGGTTTCTTTTCTACAGAGGATGCAGGAGTTGGGAGTCAAAACAGTCGTGTTTATATGCAAAAGGACTTTTTATTAGTTTCTTAGAGTTTCAAGTATTTTATCTGAGTATCAGATAGGTCTTGAATTAACACATACTCTCTAGGTAAATTTGAATTAACACACACCTCTCACATATATCTTTCACATTCCAGGTAAGCTTGAATTAACATATTTAGCTTACACACACAGCCCAGGTTATTTTTGAAGAAACCCCCCCACAGCCTATATCATTTCCCCCTTAATGCCAGCTTAATTTGTTAAGCTTTGGCATCACTAGTGTTGGAGTTAGGAGGTGGGAGTCTGTATGTTGTTTTGATTGATCACCCTACTTAATAATTTCCCAGTGAGAGCCCAAAGATGAAGCCTCTGGGCAATATCCAGGGCTTTTTTCCTGTTCTCAGAAGAAGTTTTTGTCTGGATAGAAGAATCTTGGGGGTGGGAGTCTTCCAGCAGCCATCCTGGGGGTTACCAGTGCTCATGTGGATTTTTTGCCAGGCTCCAGAGTCATTCATTAATCCTTATTTTATAAGCTTGCTTTATTTTTCCCTTTAGAGAGTTTACACCTTTAATTTTAAAGGGGTGCTGAAGAGAGATGATCTTTTTTCTGTAGCTACTTCCTGCTGGTCATAGGCTGTAGTCCCTACCCGACAAGGTGTAAAAACTGTTATTTTATTTCAACTGGAGGAAAATGGATCTGAAATTCTGTATGAAGATGGATGAAGTTTTCATATGGTTAGCAAGATGCCCATTTTGAAAGAAACAAACTTAATTAGAACTTTTGGAATACATGGTTTCCTTAAGAGGACACTGGATTACAGAAGTACAAAAGGCTAGGCACCTGCAAGGATGGCACCTTTTTTAAAGTTGGTGGAGAACAGTATATATATATATCACTTTTTTATGTTCTTGGCTAGCCCTAGAGAGAAATTGTAATAGGCAATGGTATTGGGCACTTAACTTTATTTTTTGAAGATGCATCCTAGGCTGTTCAATGACTGGCACTCGTGTGTTTCATCAGGTGCTTCTGGTGAACTGGTACTTTTGGGTAGCTGACTTTATTCAGGATTAGCACATGAAGCTGGACATTTCTTTAGCTTTAATACCTGTGGGAGTGATCAGAACTACAGAATAAAGGTTTTATATTTTGGCTTTAATTGAATAACTCCTGATAAAAAATTTTCTGACTATTTTAACCAGGCTTTGGTTTTATTTGAATATCCATTTGGTTAAGCTGGTTAGGGCATTTTTTCCTAGATGAGTGCCTTGGTGAAGTTCAGGAAGGACTTTTATTGCACTGCTCATGGCAGGTAAATTTGAGCATTTTAATAAGCTATGCATAGTTTTTAAGGTGAACTTTATGCTAGCTACCCTGGTTTGTTTACCCTGGGTACACTGTGGAACTTTAAGTAGTAGTACAGGTGCTGGAATAAGGGGAAGGAGGGAAACCTAGGTTGAGAGTTTGATACACCCTTCTTTGTACCTTGGGCATTTTTAATAATTGAGCCTGGTATTAATTAACCAATTACCTGGTGGCATTGGGCTCAAGCACATCTTTAACCTAGTGTGGGGAGAAGGATGTGACAATTTGCCCTTAAGTTTGATGGCCTTTTAATTAAAAGGGTTGTTGGCCCCATTGCTTTCAGGCAAGGTGGCTACTTTTTAATTTTATAGACATGTTTATTAAATATTCAGAAAATGAAGTTGATTGGGACCTTTAACATGTTTGATGTTTTCGGTATATGATTTACTAGAAGCATTACCATAGTTATCAGACATATATTTAAAATAGGATATAGATAAAGTACTTAATATTAACGAATGCACTACTCAATGCATGAGTCCTTTTTGAGTTGCAATTGATAGCTTTAAGTTTCAGGTTTGCAATACTATGCAGTTATTTTTCCATGAGAGCAAGCTATAGTGCCAATTGTGTTTAAGTTCTACTTACTGTATACTGGTATTTGCTGCTCCATTTTATATATTTTTCACAAAAGCTGCAGCACCATTGACCCTAGAGAAAACTAGGGAGTAGATTTTACTGGGCTGTTATGTAGCACACTCTGGCATTATGAAACAGTGCCAGTTTGGAGATGGTATTTATTGTACATTTGACTATACTTAGCCACTGCTGGCTATTGCAGGAGCTTGAAACTGCAAAGTAGTTTTCATCCATTTCAGGAGCATGACCAGAGATGTAGTAGATACTATTATTGTTTTAGGGGTCAGTAACCAAACTAGCCAATAACTCACATGGAGAAGTACCCTGCATGTTTTGCACACCTGTTTTGAATGCACAAGAGATTTTGACAATGTTGAAGTTTATCTCTTGATTTTTATACATTTTTTAAACACTTTTAAAGCAATGTTCTATATATTAAATGAACTTTCAGTACTTTGCTTGTTATTTTTACATTTTTACCATGAAGATGTTAATTACACAGGTATTTTATTTTGGTAGTAGAGGGAAAAATAACTTTTTATTTTTAAAATGAAAACTGAAGATTCCCAATGGAATCAAGGTAACTTTTACTGTCATGACTTGAATATGCATATTGAGGTGACTTTCAGACAGGTTTTATTGTTACAAAGTTATTTTTTATTAAAACCAATTTAGATTTTTTAATTAATAATGGCTTTTTAGAACTACCCATTTAAATGCTTTAATTTGGAAGATGTTCTCACAAATTTTTTATACCTAAACATAATTACATACACTGGTTAATTTACTTTAAATTATAATTGGCTACTAATGGATTTTACTTTATGTGTTTAGGAGAGGGAGGATTTACATTTTTAAACTTAATTTTATTAAACATGAACTTACTGTGTTTTATTGTTTTAAAGATCTAATACATATAATGTTAACTTATTAACCTGGTATTTTACAAATCAAAGAAAGATTTTCCTGGAGGCTCTCTTTTGCTGGCTTTTACAGATTAGGGATTTGTGGTTTCCCCCTTTGTGGCTTTTTAAATTAATGCTTATAACCAAAATGTTTCCAATGCTATGATACAATTTTTTGCTTTAGAACCATAAGCAGAGGTAAGGAGTGAGCCCAGACTGGCAGTAATCATAAGCAAAAACAAATTCAGTTTATGATTACTATCACAATAATTGCAGTCTAGGGATAGATAAAGTTAGTTATAAAATAATTATAATTAAAGGTAAATTTAAGTTATAATTACTATTAGTAAAGTAATCACTAAATAAACTTGAAGTAGTCATAAATAAAAGTAAATTAGTTTAAGATTACTATTACAATAGCTGAAATTTAAGCTATATTTACTCTGCTGTAATAATTTCAGTTATTTGTTTTATATATATGTATAAAGGTACTTATACAATGATTTTAATTCTTAGTTTCTAGAAATTTTTTACTTAAATTAATTTGGGTACCTTTATTTATTAATTATGCAGTTAAAATAATTTTATTAGTAACAATTCTGTGCAGTTTTTCCACCTCTTCCAGCAATTAAATAAATTTCACTCAGAAATTATGTATTAAATTTATCAGCAAGACAGTATTGGCATACAAAGATTCATTTCTAGGTTACCTTTTACTGTCATCCAACTTGTAACATGTGAACTTTAAATTTGATTTTCTAGGCATAGGCAAACTGACTAGGTTAAATAGATTTTAAAGTTGAACACAAAATTAAGCACAGATTAAAACAAAAGAATTTTATTCCTTTGCATTCTTGGGGCAGTTTTAGACCTGGAAGACAGGCTGACTAAACTTTAATATGAAGTTGCCAAGCTGACTTGTATTTTTTTCCTTCACGGTTTTTTATGACTTTGTCTGATAGTTTTCCAGTTAAACCAACCATTAAAGGTCCACTAAGTGATTAGATGTTCATTGTTTTAGCTAACAGGCTTTGGTTTCTGAGTCAATAGCCTTTTTGCTAGATAAAGGTACTTTACAAGTTTTACAGTTTTTAACAGCATTTTAACACAATCCTGCAAAAAGAAATTTGGTAGCAGGAAGTAGAAAGGTAAAACATGGGTAAAGGTTAATTTTGCAAAGGAATTCTGACCTGTGACCACCCTGGGGAAGGAACTTCCCCTACATTCATTTTGGCTTTGCCCAGCACCTTTCCTCCTCCCTGCTCCCAGGCAGTTGGGTATGGTTAGACAGGAATGTGGCTTGCAAAGATGTGGACCTGCTGTAAGCTGTAAACCCTCAGCTCTTTGCCATTGCCATGCACCCCTTCAGGGGAAGGGGAGGGAGAAGGCAATGGCAGGCAAATCCCATGACAATGGCTGCTAAAATGGCTTGAAGAAGCTTCACAGGGCCTGGTGCTCTCCCGGGGGGATCTCTGTCTTGGCAGGTCTATGATTTAAGCCACTGTTCCATGACTCAGTCATTCTGACTGGGGCCAGACTTAATAAGCCTGGGCATGTGGCATGGGCATGGGCATGGAGACTTCCTCAGCCCCAGCAAATGGTGAGAGCAGCACACAAGAGCAGGAATGGATTCAGAAGCCAGAGAGCAGAGTGCATGCACCTTCAGACTCTGTGGTCTGCTTTATAAAATACAATTATTCTACACCTTTGTTAATGGCAGGGGAGGGGCTCCTGCCCAACCAAAGTTTACAATTTCACACAATCTAACACTACCATCTGAAGGCATGAAAACACATGCTGGCATTGAATAAACACAGACAGAAGCACAAAGCCCATCAATCTGACCCATAATTTTCATCCCTCTAGCATGGCCACTCCTGAGCGACAGTCCACCAACAATTGCAACCCTAGGGAGGGGGAACTTGTCCAACACCAAACTTTAAACAGGACTTTTTGCTTACTCTTGCTGTTTACAAAACAAGCTCATTTGCAATCCAGTACCAAAACAAAGACTTATTTCTGGTTAAACTTTTCCACGGTTTAACACATATTCAGATAAAACTTTATTACAAAAACCAATTCATTCTTCTGTAATCAAGACTTTCCAAATCCAGACCAATTTTTCAGGATGCATTGGGACTTAAATCCATCAATGTCCTTTTTCACTATAATCAAACCGTCACTATCTTAGCGGAGGCAGAACCAGAACTAGATGCTAGTTAGCCAAACTTAAACATCAGGCTTTTTCTCTTTTCTTTCAGACCTGGAGAAGATGGCTTCCCCCTGAATTTTCAGAGGTACTATGGCCTTCTTTGGAAGCTGATCAGGCTCCCCAGGAGCACCCAGATTTGGAGTTTGCCTGAGCCCTCCCAGCTTCCTTGGAGATATGCTAAAGGAGTAGTGAAGTGCTGCCATCTCTGGCCTTCATTGCAATTCTGGATGAGCCCCCAAGAAATGTGGAAGCAGAGAGATTCAATGATCATGTAAGGAAGGCCATGACTCAGTAATAATTTTGGGAAGAAAAATTTATTAACAACCAGCTGGGCTCGGGAACTTTCCTGTTCAAAAACCTGAGCCCTGAATAGGATCTTTAGATTTCTTTTATACAGAGGATGTAGGATTTGGGAGTCAAACAGTGGTATTTATATGCAAAAGGACTTTTTATTAGTTTCTTAGAGTTTCAAATGTTTTATCTGAGTATCAGATAGGCCTTAATGAACATACTCTCCATGTAAGTTTGAATTAACACATACCTCTCACACTAGTTCCAGCTAAGCTTAATTTAACATATTTAGCTTATGCACACAGCCCAGGTTATTTATGAAGAAACATACAGCCCCCCACACACAGTCCATATCATTATGATATGATTGATTAATAAACAAGAAACAAGTTTAAGAAAATTTTGCTGGGCCATTTGCAGTGGATATATTCCATGACACCTGCCATCCTGCCTCCTCAACAATCTTGCTCCATTCCCTGTGAAGTCACCTAGTCCTTATCTCTGGCTTTCCTTTGGCACATAAGCATGGCCTCCCCACTATGTCTCATCTAAAACTAAGTCAACTGACCTCTCTCTTATCAGAGTTAAGCTTCTTGGAAGAGTCAGGTGCATTCCCTGTCCCTATGTCCCAGTCTCTAATTTAAATCACCTTCATTTGGCTCACTCCACTTTAGCCAACCACTCCACTGAAATTGCTCAGTTAAAGTTGCCAGTTATGTTCAAATTCTCAAATTTAATGGACATTTTCCTTTTCTTATAACTCTTGACCTTATTTTTTTCTGATTTTCTGGGATTTTATGTTGATTTGATAGTATTCTCCCACCTAGTTGATGATATCCTTTCTGCTATCCCTCCTAATTCTCTGTTTATTCTTTCACAGCCAGCTCTATCTGTATTTGCCCTTTATATGCTAAAGTTCCACAAAATTCAAGTTCCTGCCCATTCCCCTGCCCTTTATATGAGTGACTTCATTCAAAACTATGGTTTAAATTCAATCAATCTGCCAGTGAGTGACAAGTTTTCACACCTAGTCCAGAACACTCTCCTGAGCTTCATATCATATCATATCTGAATTTTCAACAGGAATATTATGGGTAACTCTTCCCCCAAAGTTCTGCCCCTCTTTCTGGTCACAAAGAATTTTACCACTATTGTTGAAGCCAGAAAACTGGAAGGATTTGTGACACCTCCCTCTTTTACCCTTACATGTAATTAGTAATGGAGACCTGTCAATTATACTCCCTAAATAGATTTTCCTAATTTAACCCTGCTTATTTTTTCTCTTGCCCTAATCTTTCATTGCTTAAACGTGGATATATGACATGACCTTCCAATTGGTTTCTTTTCCTTTAGAATAGACTTCAAATTTATCCACTTCACTGCTGCTAGGATGATCTTTGTAAAATGCATATTTGACATTATCTTATAGGTATTGTAATCTAAGGATTGCAATATGCATCTTAATTTATCACAATCGACTTCAGATTGTTTATTTAATGCAAAAAATTAAAAACTTTGCTTCAATATGCCTTTTTTCTCCTTTATTGTTTGCTCATATTGACATATGTTACATCTATAGATGTTAAAAACCTCAAACCCATGTTATAATTATTGTTTTACGGAATCTCATGTATTTTAAAGAAAATATTAAATAAGAAAATATATAACTAAAGAGTCTATTATTTCAACCCACATTATTATTATTTGGTGGATTACATTTATCCCTAAGGATTTGAATCAAAGTCTGGAGTAATTGCTTTTCAGCCTAAAATACTTCATTGAGTATTTTTTGTAAGGAATGTGTGCTACCAACAAATTCTCTTAGTCTTTGTTTATCTGGAATTGTCTTTATTTCATTTTCCTTTTTTGAAGGAGAGCTGTGCTGGATATACAACTCTTGGCCTAGACATTTCTTTCAGAACTTTGGATATGTCAGCCCATTTCATTGTGGCATCCAGCCATTAATCATATTTATGCTTCCCTCTATGTGAAGTATTCTTTTCCCTTACTTTTTTAAAGATTTTTTCTTTTTCTTTGGCATTCACAGTTTGACTCTGATGTGTATAGCTCTTTATACTTATCCTATTTGGGTTAGTTGAGGTTTGGATGTGTAGATTAATATTTTTCAACACATTTATGGAATTTTAGTCATTAATTCTTTAAATATATTTTATGACTTTTTCCATCATTACTTCTGTGTGTCCCATTATACATATTTTGGTATAGTTAATGTTATATTATGGGTTTCTGAGGCTCTGTTCATTTGATTTGTTCCTAGTGATACTGAGAATAATTTAAATTGATCTAGCTTCAAGTACACTGATTTAATTCTTTTGCCATCTTGAACTACAGCTTTGCTACTAGATTTTGCATATCCATAATTGCTTTTCATTTAATATGAAAATTTCAATTAGTCCTTTTTATATAATTTATATCTTCTTTTTGAGAGTTTTATCTTGTTCCTTCATTGTAGCCCTACTTTCATTACTTAAACATAATTTACTTTCATTTCTTGAACATATTTATAATCACTCATTTGAACACTTTGTCTGCTAATTCCAAGTCTGAGGATACTAGGAGACAATTTCTATTGACTATGTTTTTCATGTGTATGGGCCACTTCATTTGTTTTGAAAATTTTTCATTTTTTAAAAAGATTTATTTATTTATTTCTCTCCTCCCCTCCCCACTCCCCGTTGTCTGTTCTATTTGCTGCGTCTTCTTTGTCTGCTTCTGTTTTCATCAGCGGTATGGGAATCTGTGTTTCTTTTCATTGTGTCATCTTGTTGTGTCAGCTCTCCATGTGTGCAGCACCATTCCTAGGCTGGCTGCACTTTCTTTTGTGCTGGGCAGCTCACCTTATGGGGTGCACTCCTTGAGCGTGGGGCTTCCCTGCACAGGGACACCCCTGTGTGGCAGGGCACTCCTTGCGCGCATCACCACTGCACGTGGGCCAGCTCCACAAGGGTCAAGGAGGCCTTGGGGTTTGAACCGCAGACCTCCCATGTGGTAGACGGATGCCCTAACCACTGGGCCAAGTCCACCACTGAAAAATGTTTCATTTTAGATGACATATTGTAGCCTATCTGGACTCTGACTTTTCCCCTGAAGATTTTTGTTGGTGCAGCTCCTACTGTTCTGATTGTTATTGTTTCTTTGCTCATTCATTCCTCTAACAGTTTGAAGCTCTTTTATGAGGCTTCAAAGGAAACTAATCCATTCCTGTGTGTGTGTGACCCTTTTGAATGGACTATTTCAATGAGGCAAAACTGAGGTTGAGTCTCCACCCTCTTGTGGGACTGATAAAAATGGAGACACAGAGAGAGAAGCAAACAAGAAAAAGTAGCCACCATATCTGATTCTAGAATGTGAGAGAAAGGACTCAAGTTTTATCCATAGCTCAACTGCAAAGAGAGAAGCCCATGAGAGGCTCAAATAGCTGAGGTTCCTGGAAAGATGAGGCATATGCCTGATAACTTGCAGCTGAACTCCTGAAGCAAGGTGAGCAGCTGAGACTGATTCAGGAGGCCTGGAAAGAGATAACCTGTATGTCTGATTGCTTAAAGCTGGGCTCCAAGAGCTGGGATTCAAGAGATGGTGAGTCTGGAGGTGAAGGTAGAGACCATGACAGAAATTAGTTGACATCTGGATTCCATGTGGATGGACAACAGGATAAACCATAGCTACTTTGGTGAGAAAACTCTTTGGATGATGCTTTGCTTTGGACATTTCCTGGCCTGAGAATTGTAAAATGTTATCCTAAGTAGATTTCCTTAATAAAAGCCAGCCCATTTCTGGAACTTTGAATTAGAAGGCTTTTGGCATACTAAAACAGAATTTGATGCCAGGAGAGTGGGATGTCACTGTTTGCAATTACCAAAGATGTTGGAAAGACTTTATAAATGCATAAGGGCTTTTTTTTTTTTTTTGGAGGAATTGTGAGATACCTGATAGAAAATGCTTAGATTTCCTTGAAAAGACTGTTGGTAAAAATATGTATGTTAAAGATGTTAAGAACTTAGTGGAAATGGTGAAACTATTACTGGAAATTGGAGGAAAGGTAAATCTTGTTTTAAAGTTGAAGAAAACTTGGCAACATTGACTCCTGATGTTAGATGGAAGGCAGAATTTGAAAATGATGAGCTTGGACATTTAGCTGAGGAGATTTCCAAAATAACTGTGGAAAATTCAGCTTAGCTTCTCTTTAAAGCTTATTACAGGGAGACAGACTTGGCCCAGTGGAGAGGGCATCCACCTACCACATGAGAAGTCTGCGGTTTGAACCCCAGGCCTCCTTGACTCATGTGGGTCAGTGGGTCAGTGCTGATGTATGCAGGGAGTGCCGTGCCACACAGGGGTGTCCCCCACAAGGGGGAGACCCATGCATGGGGAGTGTGCCCTGTGAGGAGAGGTGCCCAGCACAAAGGAATAGTGCAGCCTGCCCAGGAATGGTGCCACACACACAGAGAGCTGACACAAGATGATGCAACAAAAAGAAAAACAGACTCCTGATGACTGATGACAGTGATAAGGATAGAAGTTGTCACAGAAGAACATGCAGTGAATGGACACAGAGAGCAGACAACTGGGGGGGAGGGGAGAAAAAATAAAAATAAAAATAAAATAAAGCTTATTACAAAACATGAGAGGAAAGAAAGAAACTAAGAACTGAACTGCTGAGCACAAAGAAATCAGAAATTGGTGGTCTGGGAAATTCCAAGCTTCCAGAAAACAAGCCCCCAGAGGACAGTATGTAAATGAGAATGTAACCATTGGTCAAGCTCATGGAAGGGGTGGGCCTCATGAGGCCCTGAGGAGAAGACATCATTCTATAGATGACTCTCAGACTTTGAAATCTAATGGACTATGCCCTGCAGGTCTGTTTGTTTTTTTAAAGATTTATTTTTTTAATTGATTTCTCTCCCCTTCCCCCCTGCCCCAGTTGTCTGTTCTCTGTGTTGATTTGCTGTGTGTTCTTCTTTTGTCCACTTTTGTTGTTGTCAGTGGCACAGGAATCTGTGTCTCTTTTTGTTGCATCATCTTGTGTCAGTTCTCCATGTGTGCGGCACCATTCCTGGGCAGGCTGCACTTTCTTTTGCACTGGGCCGCTCTCCTTACAGGGTTCACTCCTTGTGCATGAGGCTCCCCTATGTGGCAGGGCTCTCCATATGCGCATCAGCACTGTGCATGGGCCAGCTTCATATGGGGTCAAGGAAGCCCAGGGTTTGAACTGCAGACCTCCCATGTGGTAGACAGACACCCTATCTTTTGGGCCAAGTCCGCTTCCCTGCAGGTTTTTTAAAATATATTTTTTATTTATTTTTAAAAGATACATAGATCACACAAAATGTTACATTAAAAATATAGGAGGTTCCCATATGTCCCACAACCCCCACTTTTCCCACATCAACAATTTCTTTCATTAGTGTGGTACATTCATTGGATTTGATGAATATATTTGGAACACTGCTACACAGCATGGATTATAGTTTACAATGTAGTTTACACTCTCTCCTAGTCCATTCAATGGGTTATGACAGGATATATAATGTCCTGCGTCTTTCCCCTTGCAGGTTTTTGAAACTGTTTGGGACCAGTGATGCCGTTTTCCTTTCATTTTCTCTGTATGGTAATGGAAATATGTATCCCTTATCTGTTCCTTCTTTGTATATTGGAAGCAAATAACTTGTTTTATAAGCCAGAGCATAACTTTGCCAAGACAAACTGCATGCCTATAATTGATTTTTGGGTGCACTGTCCCTGGAGATACTGTAATACCAGGTTGATGTGTGGAGTGGAAAGTGCAAGCTCCTAGTTTATATCCCATTCTAAAATTCCATTTAATATATTGTCTTCAAATAAAGGATTATCAGATATTAAACTGATAAGAACAGATATTACACATGATCTCAGCCAAAAGACCAAGAAGAGATGTATAAATAATTTTGATGTGATTTTGTACTTAGCATTGCTTTCCATGGAAAGATAATCTGAAGAGCACTGTCTGCTGGCAGGATGGGAAATTGTAAGAAGGGAAAAGCTTTTTGGAATCTCTGACCTCTTGAATCTGATGTATGCCCCATTAGTGAATCCCTGCCCTTGTTTTGATAACTTAAGCTTGGCAATTTTAAAGACTTAGAATAAGTTGAATCAAAATAAAAAGAAGCCAAGAAACAAAACAACTATGCAAAAAAGAGATTGGCCATTTGAGTAAATTCACCAACATAATCAAATGCCTAGACATGAGCAAAAAATTACAAGTCATAGAAATAATCAGGAAGATATAGCCCAACCAAAGGAACAAGTCAAAATCCTGTTGAGAAGCTAATTTAAGTATTTAAGACAACTAATCAATGATGGTAACACAAATCCCCTTAATCAATTCAGAAACTTGAAGGAAACTATGACTAAGCAGATGAAAGATATTTCAAAGACACTAGTAAGCATATGGAACAAGTTGAAAGCCTGCAAAGAAAAGTAACAACAGAGCAGTGGGAATGAAAGACAGAAAGGGTGAGATTAAAAATACATAAGGGGAGTGGATGTGGCTCAAGCAGTTGAGCACACACCTCCCACATGTGGATTCTTGGGTTCAGTTCCTGGTGCCTTACATAAAAAAATAAAATAAACAAGCAAAACAAATGAAAAAGCCAACTGAGTGAAGACATTATGGCTAATTGATTAAGCACTAGCTTCCTGCATTTGAAGCCCTGGGTTCATTCCACAGTCCTTAGTGCCTCAAAAGAAAAATACATAAGAGGCATTTAACAGCATATTTGAATTGACAGAGGACAGAATTAGTGATTAGAAGACAGAGCAGCTGAACTTGAAAAGACAGGAAAACAGAAAAGGAAAAGACAGGAATGAATTGAACAGGTTCCTTGGGAATAGAATGACAGGGCAAAATGCATAAACAAAATGTTATAGGTGTCCCAGAAGGACAAGAGACTGGGAAAGGGGCAAAAAGAATATCTGAGGTATGTAACTGAAAATTTCCCAACCTTTATGAAAGAAATAAATGATAATATCCAAGAAGGACAATGCACTCCAAATAGAATAAATCTCAGTAGACTTACTCAGAGACACCAACTACTCAAAATGTCAAATGTCAGATATAAGGAGAGGATTCTGAAAGGAGAAAGAGAAAGGCAATGCATCACATACAAGCAAAGCTCAGTAAGAAACCATGGAGTTGAAAAGGCCAAATGGTATGATATATTTAAGGTACAGAAAGAGAAAACCTGCCAAGCAAGATATCTTCTTTTAAATATAATTTTTATTAATTTTTAAAAGATATATAGATTGCACAAAATGTTATATTAAAAAATATAGGAGATTCCTCATGCCCCACTCCCCACACCCCCCACTTTTCCCACATCAACAACTTCTTTCATTAGTGTGGTATATTCACTGCCTTTGATGAATACATTTTGGAGCACTACTACACAGCATGGATTATAGTTTACATTGTAGTTTACAATCTCTTCCAGCCCATACAATGGGTTATGGAAGGATATGTAAATGTCCTGCATCTGTTCCTGCAATATCATTCAGGACAACTCCAAGTCCCAAAAATGTCCCCATATCATACCTCCTTTTACTTCTGCCTGCCTTCAGCAACTCCAGTGGCCACTGTCTCCACATCAATGATGTAAGTTCTTCCATTGCTAGAGCTACAATAATTCTATATTAGAGCACCAGTAAGTCCACTCTAGTCCATATTTTATTGCTCAATCCTGAGGACCCTGGAAAGGTAATGCCCTGTCCACCTCTCAATTGAGAGGGGGGGCTTCAATCCCACATGTCTGCTCAATGGAAATCTCCTGCCCACAGCTGTGGTTCTTTGGTGTGGAGGTTATCCACTCTCACTTCCCTGTCAGATGACCTGGATAAATCTAAAAAAAAACTGGAGAGTAAGTGCTGCAACTCTACTATGACTCAGAGCCCAGTGGGCACATGGACAGCTCAGAGATTCAAGTCCCCAGGGCATACACCAACCACAGTTTCAATAAAGAGGGACAGAAGAGGCATAAGTAGAGAAGTCACATCTGAGGATAACTCCACCACACTCAGGAGCACAAATTCCAAGGCAGGGCCCATTGGCAAAGCAGCAAACTCCAGAGACATCTGTCATGACGGTAGGACCTGGATTTCTTTATCCAGAAAAACTGTTCTTCAAGAATAAGAATGAATTTAAATCTTCACAGACAAACAAACCTGTGAGTATGTTACCAAAAGACCAAATTTACAAGAGTAACTAAAGAGACTGCCACAGACCGAAAGAAATAAACAGGGGCAAGAGATTTTGAGAATAGGAGGGCATAAATTTTATTAATAAGAATAATGTAAAGGGTAAAAAGAGAATATTAAAATATGACAATGTGAAGTCAAAGGATAAAATACATGGAGTATGTAATGCCTTTAGAATAGTATCATTGAATATTACTGTATCGAGTTGACCAATCAAAACTCATAGACTGACAGAATGGATAAAAATATTATTCATTTCTATGCTGTTACAAAAAAACCCAACTTAGATGCAAGGACACAATCAGTCTGAAAGTAAAATGTTGCAAAATGATATTCCATGCAAATACTAACCAAAAAGATCTGGAGTAGGAATACTAATATCACAAAATAGATTTTAAATGCAAAATTATTATGAAATGCAGAAGATCATAATGTATTACTTAAAGAGGTAATTCACCAGGAAGGAATAACAAATATAAATGTATATGCACTTAACCAGAATGCCCCAAAGCACATGAGGCACATACTGGTAAAACTGAAGGAGAAAGAGACATCTCACAATAATAGTTGGAGAATTCAGTACGTCACCATCAGCATTGGATAGAATATCTGGACAGTGGATAAGTAAGAAACAGAGATCACAATAAAATGATAAGTAAGCCAGACTTAACAAGTATTTATGAAACATCACATCCCAAAACAGCAGGATATACATTCTTCTCAAGTGTTCATGGATCATTTTCCAGGATTGACCATATGTTGGTTCTCAAAACATATCTCAATAAATTTTAAAAGATTTAAATTATACAAAGCACAATTTCTGATCAAAATGGAATGAAGCTGGAAATCAATAACAGGTGGAAAAGGGAAAATTAAAAAATATTTGTAAATAAAACAGCTTACTGTTGAATAATCAGCAGGTCAAAGAAGAAATTGCTAGAGAAATTAGTAAATATCTCAAAAACAATGAAAATGAGAGAACAACATATCAAAACTTATGGGACACAACAAAGGCAGTGCTGAGAGAGAGATTTATAGCCCTCAATGCTTACATTAATAAAGAAGAATCAGTTGAAATCAAAGAACTAACTGCACACATGGAGGAACTTGAAAAAGAAAAGTAAACAAATCCCAAAGCAAGCAGAAGGAAAGAAACAATAAAGATTAGTACAGAAATAAGTGAGATTGAGGGGGAAAAAAAGATAAGGAATTGACAAAACCAAAAGTTGATTCTTTAAGAAGACCAATAAAATTGATGAACACTTAGCTAGATTAACAACAACAACAACAACAACAAAAACAGAAGTAAAATAAGTAAAATCAGAAATGAAAGGGGGACATTACCACTGATCCCAGAAATAAAAGAGATCATAAGAAGATTCTGTGACTATCTGTACTTCAACAAAGTAGACAACATAGAAGAAAAGGAAAAATTCCTAGAAACTCACAATCTACACTGACCCTAGAAGAGATAGAAGAGATAAAATATTCACTAGCCAAGAGACTGAAACAGTCATCAGATGCATTCCCAAAATAAAAATCCCAGTAACAGATGGTTTCACAGGTGAATTCTACCCATCATTCAAAGACTAATACCAATTTTGCTCAAACTCTTCCAAAACTTGAAGAGGTGGGAATGCTACCAAACTCATTCTATGAGGCTATCCTCCTAATATCAAAGTCAAATAAAGACACTATGAAATAAGAAAATTACAGACCAATTTCTCTAATGCATATAGATGTAAAAATCCTAAAGAAAATACTTGCTAACTGATTACAATCATATTAAGAGAACAATACACCACAATCAAGTGGATTTTAGCCCTCATACTTAAGGGTGGTTTAATATAAGAAAATCAAATTCTGTAATAAATCACATAAATAACTCAAAGAAGAAAACATCACATGACCATTTTAATTGTTGGAGGAAAGACTATACTTTCAGGGATCATTTCTAAATTTGGTTAGTTGCTGGAGAAAAGGTATTTGACAAAATTTAACATCCTTTCTTGATTAAAAAACTGTCCAAAAGATAGGATTAGAAAGAAACTTTCTCAAGATGATAAAATGCATATCTGAAAATCGACAACAATGTACTCAGTGGTGAAATACCGAAAGTTTTCCCAATGAAATCAGGAAAAAGACAAGGATGCCCACCGTCACAACTGTTATTCCATACTGTGGTAGATATTCTTACTAAAGCAATTACGCAAGTGTCTCAGGTGTCTTTCCTATTTGGGTCTCTTCTAGAAAATCTCTCCAAAATCCATAGCAAAGCTTAAAGAAGTAATAGACAACTTTAGCAAAGTGGTGGGATACAAGATTAATACAGAAACTTCAGAAATGTTTCTATACACTACTGAGCAATATGAGGAGGAACTAAGAAAAAAATGTGTCTACAAGAGTGGCTAAAAGAATAAAGTATTTAGAAATAAATTAACCAAGGGCATAAAGGACCTGTATTCATAAAACTCCAAAACATTTCTAAAATAAACCAAAAAAAGATCTAAATAAAAGGAAGGTCATTCCGTGTTCATTTACTAGAAGAATAAATATGCTTAAGATATCTATTCTATGGAGGAGATGTAACTTTTTGGATGAGTGTATGCTTCCCACATATGAGGTCCCAGGATCAACCTCCAGTACATCCTTAAATAAAAGATTAAAAACTAAAATATACCAACTCTACCCAGGTTGATTTACACCATTCAAGATAATCCCAATAAAAATTTCAACAGCATTTTTTGCAAAAAATGGAAAAGCCAATCACCAAATAATTTGGCCATGAAAAGTCAAATATCTTTTAAATGAAGAACAAAGCTGGAGTACTCCCACTTCCTAACTTTAAAGCAAATTACTTTGCAACAGTATTAAAAACAGCATGGGAGGTGAGAATTCTACTAACAAACCACAACTAGGCCTAGAGCTGCAGAGTGCCTAATAGTTACCTCATGAGAGCTTCCATATTGCTCAAATGTGGCCACTCTCTAAGCCAAACTCAGCATGTGAATTCATTACCTTCCCCCCAGCATGGACATGACACCTGGGGATGAGCCTCCCTGGTGCCAAGGGATTAGTACCAATCACCAGCTGGTGATGCAACTAGAAAAAGACCTGGAATAAAAGGTGGAAATGGTAAGGGCAAATGAGTTTATATGGTTAAGTGACTTCAAAATCAGTCAGGAGGTCATCAAAGGGGTCATGCTTTTGCACATCTCAGCAGGATCCCAGAGACAGCCAAAGTAGATACTACCCCAGGTACTGGTGCTTCTGAGGGCTACAGAGACAGACAGATTTTCTGGTCATGCCAGATGGCTCTGGAGTTCAGTGACTTATCAGTGGGCCCTACTTTGGAATTTGTGCTTCTGAGTGTAACAGAGTTGGACTCAGATGTGTCCTTTCTATACATGCCTCTTCTGTCACTTTTACTGAACCTGTGGTTGGTGTTGAGGTTGGTGTATTCTCAGGAGACTTGAATCTCTGGACTGGCCATGTGCCAGCTGGGCCTTGAGCTTCAGCAGAGTTGCAACTTCTACTATCCAGTTCATTGGACTTACCCAGGTCAGCTAACAGGGAGGAGAAGATGGTTAACCACCACACCAGGGACTTGAGAGCACCTACAACTGCAAGCAGGAGAATCACATCCATCAACCATGTGGAATCTAAGCCCCCTCTTGATATAGAAGTGGAGTGGACATCACCAACTCAGGGTCCACAGGATGGAGGAATAAAATATGGATTAGAGAGGACGTTCTGGTATTCTACTATAGATCTATTGCAACACTAGCAAAGAAGAAATTATATCATTGATGTGGAGACAGAGACCACAATAGTTGCTGAGGACAGGGAGAGGGAAGAAGAGATGTGATGTGGGGCATTTTCAGGATTTGGAGTTGTCCTAAATGATATTGCAGGGATAGATGCTGGACATTGTATATCCTGCCATAAACCACTGAATGGACTGGGGGAGAGTGTAAAGTACAATGTAAATTATAATCCATGTAGTGCAGCAGTGCTCCAAAATGTACTCATCAAATGCAATGAAATTGCCACAATGATGAAAAACATTGTTGACGTGGGAGGAGTGGGGATGTGGGATGTGTGGTATATGGGAACCTATTATATTTTTTAATGTAATGTGTTTTTTTTTGGTGATCTATGTATCTTTGAAAAAAGACAATTAAACATTATAAAAAGCCTATAAAAGCATATGGTGCAAAATGTAAACCGTAATGTAAACCATTAACCATAGTTAGTAGTGATGATTCAATATTTGTACTTCAATTGTAACAAATATACCATCTTCATGTAAGATGTTATTAATAGGGGAGAGTGAGATATATTGGTAAACCTGTCAACAATATGGAGGGTCCAGGGTTCAATCCCCAGGGCCTCATGAACTGTGTGGTGAGGTGGCCCACACACAGTGCTGTTGCAGATAAGGAGTACCCTGCTACACAGGGTACCCTATGTGGAGTGCCCCACATGCAAGGTGTGCACCCAGCAAAGAGAGCCACCCCCATGAAAAAAACACTGCCCACCCAGGAGAGGGACCACACACATGGAGAGCTGAAGAAGCAAGATGGTGCAATATAAAAGAGACACAGTTTCCCAGTGCCCCCAGATAATGCAAGTGGATGCAGAAGAACACACAGTGAATGGACACAGGGAACAGGCAATGGGGGTAAGGGGAGAGAAATAAATAAAATAAACCTTTAAAAAAATAAAATAAAATAGGATAATTTGTGGGAAAAATACACCAATTATAAAGTATGGACTATAGATAGGAATAATATTATGATGATTTTTTCAGCACTTGGAGCACATGTGCCACCACAATGTATGGTGTTGGTGGTGGGGTGATGTACGGAAGCCCTGAATGGTATGCATGATTTGTTTTTAAATCACAACTTCTCAAATTTAAGAATTGTACAAAAAATATCCTCAAGTCCCTGATGGTAAGCTTTTTATTTGATATTTTTACTTTTAAAGAGCTTTTAGATTATATCAATGTTACACAAAAAATATAAGGAATGCCCATATGCCCCACTCTCTCCCCTTCCACACTTTGCCCCATTGACAGCATCCTTCATTACTGTGCCACATTTGTTAAAATTGATGAACACATATTGAAGCATTGCTGCTTACCATGAACTATAATTTATATTACTCTGTCCTGCACAACTTTGCAGGTTATGAAAAAATATATAATGGCCTGTATCTGTCATTGACTTGTCATTCAGGACAATTCTAATGTCCCCAAAATTCCCCCATATTACACCTATTTTTCCCTCTTCCATCCCTCAGAACCTCTGGTGTACACTGCTTTTATAGTAATGATGAGTTCTCCCACTGCTAGAATAATAAGTCTATAATAGAATAATAATAAGTCAACTTTAGTCCATTTTTCACTCCCCTGATGGCAGACTTTTTAGTTAAGGAGTAAGTTCATTGAGGGAAAGGTATGAAGTGGCTCAAGAAGTAAGGGTTAAAAACTGAATAGTGGAAACTGGTCAAAAATTGCATGGATAGAGAAAATTTATCTACAACTCATCCAGCCTTGTCATCTAATTTTGACTGTTTATTTCATGGAGTTGAAGAAAAAGGAAAGGTGATAACCAGGATGCAATTCATTGGATCACTTCCTGAAATAAAAACTAGATGGAAAGAGAGCCAAGGATGAGATACTGCCTAAGATAGTACATCTAAACAGAGTACTCCTCCTTCCTACTCATATGATCTGATTAATCCAAAAGGGTTCCAGTGAAAAGGATGATGAACTTGCAAAGATGAAGACAACAGTAAATAAATGGTCTATGGTTCATGTTGAAGAGCAGATTGTATCATAAGGAAAAGTTGCATGCCAAGATCCTGGGCTGAGTGTACAAGAATTTTATATATTTCAAAATCTATCACACAATTTTGTAAGTTATGACAAGATATATAATGGCTTGTATCTGTCATTGCAATGCCATTCAGGACAATACCCAAGTTCCCCAAATGCCTCCATATTCACCTGTTTTCCCTTCTTCCTCCCCTCAGAACCTCCAGTGGCCACTGCCTCCACATCAATGATAAAAGTTCTTCTGTTGCTCAATGACAAGTCTATTGTAGAAAAACAGTAAATATACTCTAGTCCATCATTCATTCCCCAATCCTGAGGATTCTGGGATGGTGATGCCCACTCAACCTCTAATTGAGAGGGGGTTTAAATCCCATGGGGCAGATAGATAGGTTATCTTGCTTGCAGTTGAAGAGTCTCTTGATTTCTTGGGATGGCCACTACATATCTTGTCATAACTTACAAAATTGTGCAAGAGAGAGTAACCTGCAATGTAAACTATATCCATGCTTAGTGGCAATGCTCCAAAAGGTGTTCATTAATTGTAACAAATGTACCACACTAATGAAGGTTGTTAATGTGGGAATATGTGGAAGGGGTAGGGAGGAAGGCATATGGAAGTCCCTTATATTTATTATATTACCTTTTTGTAATCTAGGTATCTTAAAATATATATATATATATACATATATATAAAGAGTAAAAGGGGGGTATTGTTATTTATAGTTATCACATTTTAACAAAAGAACTTGTAACACTGATATATAGATAGTGGTTGCCATGGGTTCAGAAGGGAGGAGGGATGAATAGATGGAATATGGGGAATTTTTAGAACAGTGAAATATTTCTATATGATACTTCAATGATGAACACAGGGCATTATACATTTGTCAAAGCCTATAAAACTGTACAGAAAAAAATTTAAACCATATTGTAAAGTATAAACATAGTTTAGGAGCAATGCTTCAATATTGGGCCAATGGTAATAAATCTGCCACAGTAATGTAAGACATTAATAAGAGAGGAAACTCTGATGTCTGTGTGTGTGTGTGTGAGAGGTTATATGGGAAATCCTGTACTTTCCATGTAATTTTTCTGTAAATCTAAATTTCTAAAAATAAAGTTTATTATTAAAAAAAAAAGTCTATCTCAGGAAGTGGCTGTGGCTCAATCAGACAGGCTCCTGTCTACCATATGAGAGGCCCTGAGTTCACATCCCAGGGCCTCCTTGTGAAGGTAGGCTCACCTGTGTGCTGCAGAGAGCCACCAGCTCACAAGCACTGTGGAAAGCCGACTCAGCAAGGTAATGCAACAAAAAGGGAGACAAGCAAAAATGCAGAAGAGCATGCAGTGAATGGACACAGAGAGCAGACAGCAAGCAAGCTGCAAGATGGGGGGAAATAAATAAAAAATAATAAATACAGACACAGAAGAATGCACAGTGAATTTTTAAAAAAGATTTATTTATTTATTTATTTCTCCCCTCACCCCCTACCCCAGTTGTCTGTTCTCTGTGTCTATTTGCTGCGTCTACTTCTTTGTCCACTTCTGTTGTTGTCAGCAGCATGGGAATCTGTGTTTCTTTTTGTTGCGTCATCTTGTTGTGTCAGAGCTCTCCATGTGTTTGGCACCATTCCTGGACAGGCTGCACTTTCTTTCGCACTGGGCAGCTCTCCTTACAGGGTGCACTCCTTGTGCATGGGGCTCCCCTATGTGGGGGACACCCCTACATGGCATGGCACTCCTTGCACACATCAGCACTGCACATGGGCCAGCTCCACACGGGTCAAGGAGGCCTGGGGTTTGAACTGTGGACCTCCCATGTGGTAGATGGATGCCCTAACCACTGGGCCAAGTCCGCTTCTCCTGCACAGTGAATTGACACAGAGAACAGACAGCAAGCAAAAAGCCACAAGGAGGGGATAAAAAATAAAGTCTATCTCAAGAGTTTTCAAAGTGAATTGGGAGGTCATTCCAGAGCTTGCACTTATGCATATCTCAGGAGCATCTCACTGACTGCCACAGTATACAGTGCACCAAACATACGTGCTCCTGAGAACTCAAGATATTTAGAGCTATAGGTAGGGAGACAACACCAGAAAATTGGCACATAATTTGTGGGCCTTACCTAGGAATATATGATAATCTATCAAAGTTAGAGTCACTTATAATTTTCCTATACATGGTTCTTCTTCCCTTTTTATTTGAACCTATAATTAGTACAATACCAGAGACTTAAATCTTCAGGCTGTTCATATGCTGATTGAGCCCTGAATCTCAGCAGAGTTTCAATCAAGACCTACTCTCCAGTTCATTAGACTCAACTAGGACAATTAACAAAAGGATGATGATGGTTAATGCACATCTCAAGTAACAGAGAATATCTACAACTGCAAGCAAAACAGTTCCATCCGTCAGCCCCATGGGATCTAAGTGCCCCCCAATCAGAAGCAGAGCAGGCATCACCATCCTCAGATACTCAAGATTGAGGAATGAACACACATGAGCAGGGAATGCAATGATGGACCAAAGTATACTTATTATTTTAGTAATGGAAGAACTTGTAACATTGATATAAAGAGTTGGTCATCACCAGAGGTTCTGAGGGGAGAGAGAGGGAAGAAGAGCTGTAATGTGGGACATTTTTTGGACATTGGAATTGTTCTGCATTATGCTGCACTGATGGATACAGGCCATTGTACATTTTCTCAAAACCAATAAAATTGTCTGGTGTGAAGTGTAAACTATAATATAAACTATAGACCACAGCAGCAATGTTTCAATATGTGTTCATCATTTGTAACAAATGTACCGCACTAATGAAAGATGTTAATAGAAGAAATTGTGGGAGAGGGAGGGGTTGGAGTATATGGGAATCCCTATATTTTTGATATATCATTTATGTAATCTAAAGCTTCTTTAAAAAGAATGGAAAAAGTCTGTCTCAGGAAAATTCTGGATCCTGTTCAGGGCACAGTTTTCAGATTTTATGGTTTATAAACATAAGTGGCAGTTACCTTTGAGTAAGCCTGGTATTTAAATCACTAATCCACATGGTGATTGTCAGGAATAGAGATAACTGTACTTACTTTGTAGTTTATGAAATCGATGGACTGTTTTTCAGTTGAACTTAGCTCATAATGGGAGGAGTGTAAACAAAACTTTGACTCTTCACCTCTACTCTTGGATGCAAATCCATTCTTAAGAGTAGGTCCAAGAGTATGGATCTCAAAGATGACAGCTGTTCTTACAGGGACTTAGCTGACAACCACGAATATTTACCTAATTGTCACTAGCTCCCAATTAGCACACCAGCTGGAAAATACATTATGTAAGTCTTATCTTTATATTTATGTTTGTACTGTAGATGTGGTAGGGATTGTAAGGCACCTGGAATAGTCAAAGAATTAAGTTTTGAGGAAATGGATAAATAATAAAATAATAGAATAAAATGATGAAGAAAGTTGACAAAATAATGGTAACTTTTCTTTTTATGCAGGATCTCTAAACAGCTATGAACTTGATCAAATAAATTGCACAGAGACATATGTAAAATATAAGAAATAAGAGTTAAGGTGAATTTCCAATTTTTTAATGTTCAGTGTGTGTTACATAAATAATAAGAGTTATTTTAAAATTATCATTACTTGAGTGCACACTGTATGGCAGTATATATAAAAAATTTAAAAAGCCAGACAGGGCCATTCTATGCAATTATAAGTCAGGAAAATTGTTATACTTGGGAGTGGGGAGAGGTGATAAGAAGGGAGCATAATGGGGTCATCTGGGATACTGTTCATATGATGATTCTTGATCCATATCCACATTATATTTCAAGGAGTTAATTTTTCAAATTTGTATCTGGACTTTCAAAATTCAATTATAATTCAGAGGAATGCTAAAGTGAAAAACAATTCAATGCATAATATGCTATATTTTGTGTAACTGTCACCACTTAGAAACATAGAACATTTTAAATGTTCAATGCTGTTTAAGGATTGGGATATAGATAATCTTTTATTTTTCTTAATTATTTAACATGCACATAGATTCAAGTACCCATGTCTTTTCATAAGCATTGGTGAAAAGGTGGCCAAATGAATAAAATTTTGGTGTCTTATCAATTATATTTCACCCCAGGACTACTTTCAACCAAGGGAATATTCAATGTTCCAATGATATCATAAGTAGCATATTCCAGAGGTTAATTAATGAGTCACACCAAGAAGGTTGAAGAGTCATCAGGCTTACTAATTCAAGAACTCACCTCTCCTGATCATACAATTTATAGCTATACTTAATGTATATTGGTCAGATAAGGGACAATGCTCCAAGATCTGAGGATTTCAATGAGAAGGATGAGAGTCTAGTGTTTTCAAATGCAGAGAATTTATAGATCCAGAATGAATCAAACTTAATTATGGGGCTAAGCTATCTGGAAAGCCTGATCATCTCTTCTTTTATTATACAGATTTTACCAGACCTAATACCATCTCCACTCCTATCTCAATTCATCCAAGATGACCCCTGTCAAAACTTTTTCTCCATTCTGGGAACTCCTGTAAAACATGAAGTCAGCATCAGAGACTTCAGCACTTAATTCTTCATTAGTTGTTTCTTGAAAGTTTACCTTATTCCCCAAATGTGGTGATAAGCTAACTAAGGGAACAATACATTGTTTTCATTTCTCCCAAAGTAATAATAGCCAAAACACTAAACTTAAAGTGTATTTGTTCAAAATGTGGTTAATTCTCCAAAAAGAGTGATGGTGACAGGATTTTTTTTCTGGACAAAATATATTTTTAATTAATTTACTTTTTCTTCTTTATTTTTTTAAATGTTACATTAAAAAAATATGAGGTTCCCATATATCCCCCACCCCACCTACCCCACCACTCCCACATCAACAACCTCTTACATCATTGCAGCACATCCACTGCACCTGGTGAATACATCCTGGAGCACCACTGCATCACATGGACAGTGATCCACATTGTAGTTGGCACTCTCCCCCATTCCACCCAGTGGGCCATGGCAGGATACACAACATCCAGCATTCATCCCTGTAGCACCACTCAGGACAACTCCAAGTCCTGAAAATGCCCCCACACCATATCTCTTCTTTTGTTTTCCTACCATCAGCAGCCACCATGGCCACCCTCTCCACATCACTACTACAATTTCTTTTCTTACTAATCACAATAGTTCCCCTGCAGAACACCAGTAAGTCCACTCTAATCCATACTCTATTCCTCCATCCTGTGGATCCTGGGATGGTTATGTCCACTCCACCTCTATATCAAGAGGGGGTTTAGATTCCACATGGATGATGGATGCAATTCTCCTGCTTGCATCTGTAGGCCCTCTTCGCTCCCTGGTGTGGTGATTGATCCTCTTTATCTCCCTGTCAGCTGGCCAGGGTAAGTCCAACAAACCAGAGGGTAAGAGCTGCAAGTCTGCTGAGGCCCAGGGTCTGGCCATCACATGGACAGTCCAGAGATTCAGGTCTCCTGAGCATACACCAACCCAAATGCCAACCACAGGTCAGTTAAAAGTAACAGAAGAGGCATGTGTAGAAAGGCCACATCTGAGTCCAACTCCATCATACTCAGGAACACAAACTCCAAAGTAGGGCCAACTAACATGGTCCTGAACTCCAGAGCCATCTGCTATGAATATAGAACCTGTCAGTCCCTGCAGCCCTCAGGAGAACCAGCACCTAGGTTTCCATCTACCTTGGCAGTCCCTGGTACTCTGCTGAGGCGTGGGTAAGCATGACCCATCTGATGACCTCCCAACTCTTTTTTGGAGACTCATAGCCATATAAACTCACTTGTCCTTTCCATTTCCTTCTTTTATCCAAAGTCAAAAAGCAGTTTTTAACACCTGATATTACATGTAGGCTGAGATAGTCTGCCAGTCTGAGTTGACCCCTTTTTCAAGGTCTTTTTCCTAGTTTTCTAGTTACTCATCAGCTGGTGCTTGATAGTAATCCCTCAGTACCAGGAAGACTCATCTCTGGGAGTCATGTTCCATGCTGGGGGAAAGGCAATGCATCTACATGTCAAGTTTGGCTTAGAGTGGCCACATTTGAGCAACATGGAGGCTCTCAGGAGGTAACTCTTAGACACCCTGCAACTCTAGGCCTAGTTCATATTTCAGGCACACTGGCTCATAATCAGAGCCTTCAGTATCAAGGGCTCATCAATGGACCATCCATCTTTGTTGGTCTTTGCCATTGCAGTTGGGGGATTGTTGCTGTTCCATTGGGGAATGTGATAGAGCTCCCCTGGCCAGAAACTCAGCACTCTCTCAGATATTGTTTCCAACTGAAACCACCATGAAAATATCCAAACTTTTCTATGTACCCTGTATACATGCCCTGGAGAACTTCCTCCCAACCGTGTGCCCCAGACCAATAATACCCCACATGAATCCTCCTCCCTCACCATAGCTGAACCTCTCTGTGGTCCAGAACTTCTTCAAAAAGGAAGCCCAATATATTGCCAGTTTCCATTAATATTAAAATGGAATATAGTGATGGGTTTAAATGTTAGATATAGAAGATATTTTAATTTAGAAAAACTGAATAAAGGAAAAATAAATTGGAGCATCAGAAAATGAAAAAATGAAAAAGCTTTGTTTTTGACATTTCATCACTGCTATAGGTGTTGCCTGCTATGTACAGTTCTTCCTCAGTGTCTACATCCTTTTTTCCCCCTCCTAATTATTAAGTTTGTCTTCACATAAGTCTTATTTTTTTATTTATTTCTCTCCCCTTCCCCCCCAGTTTTCTGCTCTCTGTGTCCATTCATTGTGTGTTCTTCTGTGCCCACAGTGCCTTATCAGTGGCACTGGGAATCTGTGTTTCTTTTTGTTGCATCATCGTGTTGTGTGCCAGGTCTCCGTGTGTGTGCTGCCATTCTTGAGCAGGCTGCACTTTCTCTAGTACTGGGCAGCTCTCCTTACGGGGTGCACTCCTTGTGCATGCGGCTCCCCAATGCATGGTACTCCTTGCATGCATCAGCACTGTGCATGGGCCAGCTCCACATGGGTCAAGGAGGCCTGGCGTTTGAATCGCAGACCTCCCATGTGGTAGGCAGATGCCCTATACATTGGGCCAAGTCCGCTTCCCCACTTAAGTTTTAGATCACAGAAATTCACATATACAATATATGGTACTCCCACATATCCAACATCAGACACTTTGTCACTTCCCCAGCAATTATCTTTTTACATGTTCATATTATATTTGCTGCAGCTGATGTACAGATATTGAAACAATAGCTTTCAAACGTTCCATTTGAGTTTACATTATGGTTTATGTTTTAGACTATACAATTTTCTAAAATTTTAGTTATCTTATGTTTTACAATATTGTTCACATTTTAGCCTATAGGCTTTTATATATTTTTGGTGTAATTTAATATGTCCTATATCCATTATTGCATGATCTTGTGGAACACTTCTTTTGCCCCACAGTTACACTGATTCCATGTATTCAACACCTCTTCCCCCCTCCCCTCAGTGTCCACCAAGACAAACAATCTTCATTACTTGAAGGACCAGATTCACAGATAGTTGCAACAATGTTGAGGGCTTGACATACTCCTCTGCTTTAACCCATTGGGAGCCACCAATCCTCTCAAGAGATACAATTACCTCTATTTGAGAACATTGGTCCTACTCAGGATGTGGGTATAACTTCACTTTCATTGTATGGGTTTCCACCCAATGATATAACCCACTATGACAAAATGAGCACCCACACACTCCCTAGAGGCTTTCCCTGTGTCAGATGCCCCCCCTTAAGCATCTTAAACAGGTAACCTTCCATATTATATTTTTTAAAGAGTTTTCTCTACATTAAAATTTCAAACACATACCTGACAATCTCCTATGTTCAAATGTTTCCCCCACCCTCCCCCCAATTTCTGGGCCATCTGACCCTTCCTCCCATACCTAGCCCCCCCTCAAGCCCACACACCCCCCACCCAATGTTATCCCTATGCCCCCATTTTATCCCTTTCCTCTACAAACACTTACTTCCAGTTTATCATAGATATCACCCATGTAGGTGTCAGCTTGCAATCTTCCTCTACCCGCCACCTTCCTTTAAGTTTATCTTCCAGTCTCTAGCTCTCTGAGACAGCTTGGTTTACTTATTTTATATCAGAGAGGTCATGTAGTATCTGTCCTTCAATGCCTGGATTGCTTCACTCAACATAAGGTTCTCAAGATTCATCCATTTTATCACATGTGTTTGTACTGTAAGTGTTCTTATAGCTGAGTAGTATACCATTGTATGTATATACCACATTTTATGTATTTATTCATCTGTTGATGGGCATTTGTGTTGATTCCAACTTTTGGCAATAGTAAACAATGCTGCTATGAACATTGGTGTGCATATATCGGTTTGTGTCCTTGCTTTCAGTTCTACTGGGTATATACCCAGCAGTGGAATTGCTGGGTCATATGACAAATCTATAGCTAGTTTTTTTTTTTTTTTTTTTTTTTTTTTAGGTAGTAGGTTTATTATAATTTCATGTTTCTATTCTTTTTTTTATTTTTTATTTTTATTGACTTTGTAATAATATTACATTAAAAAAATATATATATATATGAGGTCCCATTCAACCCCACCACCCCCACCCCATCTCTCCCCCCCCCCCCCCCAGCAACACTCATTCCCATCATCATGACACATCCATTGCATTTGGTTAGTACATCTTTGGGCACCTCTGCACCTCATGGTCAATGGTCCACATCATGGCCCATACTCTCCCCCATTCCATCCAGTGGGCCCTGTGAGGATTTACAATGTCCGGTGATTGCCCCTGAAGCACTATCCAGGGCAGCTCCATGTCCCAAAGACGCCTCCACCTCTCATCTCTTCCTGCCTTTCCCCATACCCATCAGCTACCATGTCCACTTTTCCCAATCCAATGCCACCTTTTCTATGTGGACATTGGATTGGTTGTGTCCATTGCACCTCTATGTCAAGAGGAGGCTCAGATTCCACATGGATGCTGGATGCAATCCTCCCACTTTCAGTTGTAATCACTCTAGGCTCCATGGTGTGGTGGTTGTCCTTCTTCAACTCCATCTTAGCTGAGTGTGCTGAGTCAAATGAATCAGATTGTAGGTGCTGGAGTCTGTTGAGGCTCAGGACCTGGCTATCACATTGTCAGTCCAGAGATTCAAATCCCCTAAATATATCTTAAACCCCAACACTAACCGCACCTCCAGCACATTAGCATGAAAGTCTTATGAAGAGAGATCCCATCTGAGTCCAGATTCATCACACATAAACACCATTCCAAAGAGGGGCCATCTGACCTGGTAGTTAACCCCATCGGCCATGACCATAACTCCCATGGGTCTCTTTAGCCCTCAAAGGAACCAATATCTGGGGGTTGTATCTGCTTTATCTGTCTCTCAGACTCTGCTCAGTTGTGCATAAGGGCAATCCTTCTGCCAGCCTCCAGACTCTTTTTTAGAGACTCGTAGCCCTATAAACTCATTTCTCCTTTCCATTTCCCCCTTACATTAGGTCAAACATCATTTTAAAGTCATGTTATTTTATGTAGACAGGGATATTCTGCTGATCCGCATTGAACCTACCGTATAAGGTCATTTTCCAGTTGCATCATCAGTTGGTAGTTGATAGTGGTCCCTCGGTGCCAGGGAGGCTCATCCCTGGGTGTCATGTCCCACGCTGGGGGGAAGGCATTGCATTTACATGCTGAGTTTGGCTTCGAGACTGGCCACATCTGAATAACATGAAGGCTGACAGGAGGAAATTCCCAGGCACAATGCTGCTCTAAGCCTTGTTCTTATTTTAGGCTTATCAGCTCACAAGCATAGTCATTAGCATCAGGGGCACTGTTGAACCTTCACTCCCTCCTGGTCCCCACCGCTGCACCTGGGAGACTGTCGCTACTCCCCTAGGGACCACGACATAGCACCACTGGCCAGGAACCCAGTACCCTCCCTGCTGTGGTTTTTAATTGTTGCCACTATGAGTATATCCAAACATTACCATGCACCCTGGACATATGTTCTGTACAGCTCCCTGTCAGCCATATATCACCTGTCAATGGTATCCTATACCAGTATCCCTCCATTGCCATTGTTGAAACACTCTGTGATCCAGAACTCCCTGAAATTTGAAGCCCAATATAATGTCAGGGTCCCTTACTAGGAAGTGGCATAAGCGATGGGTTTAAAGGTTAGATAAAGAATACGTGTTGACTTGGAAAGAATTCTATATCCTATCTTTTTCTTTTCTTTTTTTTTTTCCCCCCCCAAATTATTGAGCTTCACTTCACAGGGGCCCTAGACCACCGCAATGCATATATATAATATACAGCACTCCCATACATCCACCACAAAACCTTTTCCCTTCCACAGCGATACCCTTACACCCTATTCACATCATATTTACTTAACGTGATGTACAGAGTCTAAGACAATAGCTTTCTAACAAGGTGACATCTGTGCTTACATTGTGGTGCATACTATAGGATACACAGTTTTTTACATTCTTAGTTATCCTATGTTTTACATTATGGTTTACATTATCAGCCTGTCATCTCCTATATGTTATGGTGTAATATTACATGTTTTATATCCATCCTTGTGTACTCTCATGAAACTCCTCTCTTACTCCCCATTTACCTTGGTTTCACACATTTAACGTCCATTTTCCCTTCCACCTTGGTGCCCACAGTGAGAGCCAACCTCCGTTTCCCAAGGAGCCACTTCCAGAGATAGATGGAATAGTGTTCAGGGCCTAACTTGCTCAACTGCCCCAATGCCCTGGGAGCCACCCTTTCTCTCGAGGGATACATTTCCCTCTATTTGATGGCATTAGTCCTCCCCAGGATGTGGGTCCACCCCCACTCTCACTACTTGGGTTTCTACCCCATGGTGTCACCCACTCTGGCAGAATGAGCATTTAGACATTGCCCAGGAGCCCGTCCTACATCAGACCCAACCCTCCGAGTGTTCTAAACAGGTAACCCTCTTTATTATATTTTGATATGATTTTCTCGGCATTTTACTCTCCACCAACACCTGACCCTCTCCTGTGTTCGTATGCTACCCCTCCCTCCCCCCACTTTTGGGCAATGTTACCCATCCGCCCCTCCCCAGCCACCCTCAAACCCGCAAAGCCCCAACCAAAGGCAACCCCTTGCCCCCCTTTTATCTCTTCTTTGTGTTCATACTTACCACCATCTTGTCTTAAATTCCACCCCTGCAGACATCGGCTCACATCCTTCCTCCACCCTCCAATTTCTTGTAAGCCTATCGTTCAGTCTTTTGCTATCTAGGGCAGCTTGGTTATTTCATATCATTGAGGTCATGTAGTATTTGTCCTTCAATGTCTGGGTTGCTTCACTCAACATAAGGTTCTCAAGATTCATCCATTTTATCACATGTGTTTGTACTGTAAGTGTTCTTATAGCTGAGTAGTATACCATTGTATGTATATACCACATTTTATGTATTTATTCATCTGTTGATGGGCATTTGTGTTGATTCCAACTTTTGGCAATAGTAAACAATGCTGCTATGAACATTGGTGTGCATATATCGGTTTGTGTCCTTGCTTTCAGTTCTACTGGGTATATACTCAGCAGTGGAATTGCTGGGTCATATGACAAATCTATAGCTAGTTTTTTGAGAAACCACCAAATTGTCCTCCAGAATGGATGGATCCTTCTGCATTCCAACCAGCAGTTGATGAGTGTTCCCATTCCTCCACATTCTCTCCAACAATTGTAGTCTTCTGATTTTTTGATAGTTGCCAGTCTTATGGGAGTAAGATGATATCTCATTGTAGCTTTGGTTTGCATTTCCATAATAGCAAGTGATTTTGAGTATTTTTTCATGTGTGTGTGGTTTTTTTTTGTTTTTTGGCATTTGTATACCTTCTTTGGAGAAGTGTCTGTTCATATGTTTTTCCCATTTTTAAAATGGGCTATTTGTCCTTTTGTTTTCAAGATATAGGAGTTCTTTATATATGCAAGATATGTCTCCTATCAGATATATGGTTACCAAATATTTTCTCCCATTGTTGTAGGCTCTCTTTTCACTTTCTTGACAAACTCCTTTGAGGTGTAGAAGGCTTTAATTTTGAGGAAGTACCATTTATCTATTTGTTCTTTTGCTGCTCATGCTTTGGGTGTGAAGTTCATGAAGCCGTTTCCTATTACAAGGTCCTGTATATGCTTCCCTACTTTGCTTTCCAAGGTCTTTATGGTCTTGGCTCTTATATTTAGGTCTTTAATACATCTTGAGTTGATTTTTGTATAAGGTGTGAGATGGTAATCCTCTTTCATTCTTTTACATATGGATATCCAGTTCTCCAGGCACCATTTGTTGAAGAGGCCATTCTCTCCCAGTTGAGTGGGTTTGGTGGCATTGTCAAATACCATATGGCTGTATATATGAGGATCTATAACAGAACTCTCAATTCGGTTCCATTGGTCAGTGTGTCTATCTTGTGTCAATACCATGCTGTTTTCACTACTGTAACTTTGAACTATGTTTGGAAGTCAGGTAGTGTGATTCCTCCAATTTCATTTTTCTTTTTCAATATGTCTTTGGCTATTCGAGGCCTCTTTCCTTTCCAAATAAATTTCATAGTTTCTCTAGTTCATTAAAGAATGCTGTGTTGATTTTTATTGGGATTGCATTGAATCTGTAAATCAGTTTTGGTGGGATAAGCATCTTAATAATATTTAGTCTTCCTGTCCATGAATAGGGAATATTCTTCCATTTATTTAGGTCTTCTTTGATTTCCTTGAACAGTGTTGTGTAGTTTTCTGTGTATAAGTCTTTTACATATTTAGTTAAATTTATTCCTAGGTATTTGATTTCTTTATTTACAAGTATGAATGGTATTTGATTCCTGATTTCCTCCTCAGATTGCTAAGATTGCTCAATATTGGTGTACAAAAATGCTACTGATTTTTGCACATTTTCAAAAAGATTTATTTATTTATTTATTTCTCTCCCCTTCCCCCCCACCCCAGTTGTCTGTTCTCTGTGTCTGTTTGCTACATCTTCTTTGTCCGCTTCTGTTGTTGTCAGTGGCATGGGAATCTGTGTTTCTTTTGGTTGCGTCATCTTGATGTGTCAGCTCTCCATGTGTGCGGCACCATTCCTGGGCAGGCTGCACTTTCTTTCATGCTGGGTTGCTCTCCTTACAGGACTCCCCAGTGCGGGGACACCCCTGCATGGCATGGCACTCCTTGCACGCATCAGCACTGCACATGCACATTTTTCTTGTAACCTGTGACTTTACTGAATTCATTTATAAGTTCTAGATGCTTTGTTGTAGACTTCTCTGGGTTTTCTATGTGTAGGACCATGTCGTTTCCCAATAGGGAAATTTTGACTTCTTCCTTTCCAAACTGGATACCTTTTATGCCTGGTTCTTGCCTCAGTTCTTGAGCAAGTACTTCTAAGACTATGTTAAATAGGAGGGGTGATAATGGGCATCCTTGTCTTGTTCCTGATCTTAGAGGGAAAGATTTTAGAATTTCGCCATTATAAATGATTTTAGCTGTAGGTTTTTCATATATACTCTTTATCATGTTCAGAAAGTTCCCTTCTATTCTGATCTTTTTCAGTGTTTTTATCAAGGAAGTGTGCTGTATTTTGTCAAATGCTTTTTCTGCATCTATAGATATGATCATGTGGTTTTTCCCCTTCAATCTCTTTATATTGTGAATTGCATTATTTGATTTTCCTATGTTGAACCATCCTTGCATACCAGGAATAAATCTCACTTGGTCATGGGGTATAATTTGTTTAATGTGTTGTTCAAAATGGCTAGCAACTATTTTGCTGAGGATTTTCATGTCTCGGTTCATTAGATAGATTGGTCTGTAATTTTCCTTTCTTATGATGTCTTGTTGGCTTTGGTACTAGCGTAATTTTGGCATCATAGGTGAGTTAGGCAATGTTCCTTCTGTTTCAAATTTTTGGAAGAGTTTAAGCAAGATTGGTGTTAGTTCTGTCCAGAATGTTTTGTAGAATTCACCTGTGAAGCCATCTGGCCCAGGGCTCTTCTTAGGAAGTTTGAGAGGTTTTTAATGACTGATTCTATCTCTTCACTTGTGATTGGTTTGTTGAGATCGTCAATTTTTTTCTTTTGTCAGTATAGGCTGCTTATGTGTTTCTAAGAATTTGTCCATTTCCTCTAAATTTTTACTTTTCTTGGAATATAGTTTTGCAAGTATCCTCCTATGATAGTCTTTATTTCTGTGGGTTCAGTGGTGATATCCCCTTTCTCACTTCATAATTTTGTGTATTTGCTTCTTCTTTTTCCTTTGTTAGTATAGCTAAGGGTTGGTCAATTTTATTGATCTTCTCAAAGAACCAGCTTTTGGTTTTGTTTATTTTTTCAAGTGCTTTCTTAGTTTCCAGTTCATTTACTTCTGTTCTGATCTTTGCTATTTCATTCTTTCTTCTTCCCTTGGGGTTAGCTTTTTTTTTTTTTTTTTTTTTTTTACTATTTCCTCCAAATGTGCAGTTAGTTCTTCAATTTTAGCCCTTTCTTCTTTTTTGAGGTATAAATTTATGGCTATAAATTTCCCTCTCAGTACTGCTTTTGCTGCATCCCATAAGTTTGGATATGTTGTGCTATAATTTTCATTAGTATCAAGGTATTTATTAATTTGTTTTGAGATTTTCTCCTCAACCTGCTCTTTTTCTAAGGATGTGTTGTTTAACTTCCAAATCTTGGTGCCAAATCTGGGTCTCCAGCCCTTGCAGTTTTCCAGCTTCATTCCACTGTGGTCAGAGAAATTATTTAGTATGATTTCAGTCTTTCTGAATTTATTGAGACTTTTTCTGTAGCCTAGCATGTGGTCTATCTTGGAGAATGATTGATGTGTACTTGAGAAGAATGTATATCCTGCTGTATTTGGGTGTAATATTCTGTATATGTCTGTTAGGCCCAGTTCCTCTAATCTATTGTTCAGAGTCTTTGTTTCTTTATTGATTCTCTTTTGAGATATTCTGTCTAAAGTTAACAGTGGTATATTAAAGTCCCCCACTATAATTGTAAAGGTATCTATGCTTCACTTAGTTTTTCCAGTGTTTGCCTCACATATTTGGAGGCACCCTTGTTAGGAGCATTAAATGTTTATTTTTGTTCTTTCTTCTTGAAAGATTATCCCTTTCACTAATATGTAGTGTTCATCTTTGTATCTCAAAATTGTTTTGCATTTAAAGTCTGTTTTGTCTGATATTAATATAGCTACTCCTGACCCTTTTTTGGTTATTGTTTGCTTGTAAGATTGTTTTCCAGCCATTCATTTTCAACCTCCTTGAATCCCTGAGTCTAAGATATGTTTCTTGTAGACAACACATAGATGGTCATATTTCCTTATCCAATCTTCTAGTCTGAATCTCTTGACAGGTGAGTTTCATCCATTGATATTCAGTGTTATTATTCTCAAGGAATTACTTACATTAACCATATTTTCTTTGGATTTGTGTTTGTCATATTTTGTTTGATTTTTTCCCCTCTTTTTGTCTTTTTAGTTGCTCTTACACTCTCCTCCAACTCTGTCTCTCTTGTTTTTTTTCCTTCTTCATGCAGAACTCACTTTAGTATTTTTTGAAGGGCAGGGTTCTTGTTGGCATACTCTTTCAATTTCTGTTTTTCTGTGAATAGTTGAACTCTCCATCATTTTTGAATGCTAATTTTGCTGGATAGAGTATTCTTGGTGGGAAATTTTTTCTTTAGTACCTTGACTATGTCATACCGCTGCCTTCTTGCCTCCATGGTTTCAGATGAGAAATCAGCACTTAATCTTATGGAGCCTCCTTTGTATATGATAGTTCTCTTTTCTCTTGCTGTTTTTAGAATTTTCTCTTTTTTGAGCATTGGATAATTTGACAAGTATATGTCTTGGGATAGGTCTGTTGAGATTTATGCTGTTTGGGGTACCTTATGCTTCCTTGATGTGGACATCCATTTCCCTCAATAGGTTTACTAAATTTTTAGCCATTATTCCCTCCAAAACCTCCTCTATTCCCTTTCCCTTCTCTTTTCCTTTTGGGATGCCTATAATGTGTATGTTTGCACATTTTACATTGTCATTCAGGTCCCTAAGTCCCTCCTGGATTTTTTCCTCTCTTTTTATCAATCAGTTCTACTGTCTGTTTGATTTCAGATGTACTGTCTTCCACATTACTAATTCTTTCTTCTGCCTCTTCAAATATGCTCTTATTTGTTGAGAGTGTATTTTTGATTTCTTGAATTGTGCAGTTCATCACCATCATATCTGTTATCTTTTTTGTGTTTGATTGTGATTTCTTCTGTATCTCTCCAATTTTTTTCTTCATATTCTTAATCTCTTCCTTCAGTTCATCACATTGGTCCCTAATATATGTTTTGAGAGCTTTAATTACTTTTTCAATGTTCTGCTCCTCTTCCTGGTTTTTAGTTTGTTCATTGGATTGAGGCATGTTTTCCTGATTATTGATTTGGTTTGTAGTTTTTTGTTGCTGTCTGGTCATCATTTTATCATGATGGGTTTAATCAGTTGCTTAGCTTCTATGTCTAGTGTGGGGTTTTATGTGCATGTTATGTCTTCTCTTTGTCACTTCTCTCTTCTTCTTCTATTTCCATGTTATTGGCTAAGTTCACTTGAAGGAAAATATTAGGACCAGAGAAAGTAAAAGGAATAAGAAAAGAAAATGACTAATAGTAGTATTGATAGTAAATATTAACAGACAAACCATGTGAGATCTAGGAGAGTGGATATTAGATCATGTAAGGTATGTAGAGTTATAACAGTAAGAAAAGTAGAATACATATAATAAGACAGTAAACTGAATATGGGGAAGAATATAGTGTGAATTAAAAGGCCAGTGTGTTCAGGAGAGAGGGAAAGAGTAAAGAAAGGGCAATAATATAAAAAGTGAACATAAGACAGAAAACAGAATAAAGGTATTACAAATAAATAGTCAGAAAATTAGAGGGGCAAACAAAGAGAGGTGTAATGTAAGAGGAACAATAAATGATGGAGGGTAGAAATATGTAGGGGAAAGGGAATAGTGTTGGTGGCCAAAATCAAAATACACAGAAAAGAGGAAATGTAAGATGAGGAAATACAGCACATGTGAAGTGTTCCCTGCAGCACCTAATGTAAAAAGAATAAAAAAGAAGAGAAAGAAAGAAAAAAGGATAAAAGAAAAAGGGGAAGCAAGCAAGAAAAAGAAAATGAGAAAAAAAATAAAATAAAGAATAAAGTGCCTTTTGGGGATAAAGAGGAAGGAAAAACAAGATGATAAACCAACAAAATACTAGGCAAAGTTTCAAGCAAGGAATCCTGTTTTTAGTTAAATAAAATACTTAGGGCTCTAATATTCCCACTTTCTCCCTTCCTCAATTCCCTCTCTCCCAGGCAGCAGGAAAGCTGCCTGAGAGTCTGGTAGGAGATTCAACTGGGTCCTTGGGTCCTTGTTGAACCAACTCTGCACAGAAAACAATGACTTTTAATTTCCAGAGAGAGAACACCCATACTTCACCAGGACCCCAAGTATGCTATTGGAAGCTTGGAAAGCACGTCCTACAGTCCTTCTCCTTTAGGTGTGCTACAAGAGGGCTAATTGATTTTCTGACTCCACCTTCTCCCAGATCAAGTTTCCTATCCCAGAGTATTTAGGTGAATTGGGTTTTCTCAGCAGATTCAACACTCCTTTCTTCCTAGGCTCTCCCCAAATCAGCTGGTATACTCCTCCAAGTGCAAAAAAAAAAAAAAGGGAGACCAGAATATTGAACCTGTACTTGCCAGGCCCCCCTGCTGCACCTCCCACTCACAGAGTCAGTCCAAAAACGGAGGGCTATGGCAGCACTGGACTTGGGAAAGGGAAGTCCAGGCCATTGCAGCCTCAGGGCATGTACCTCTGAGGAATATGGGCTATGGGGACTTACAGGACACGGACCTTGGGATCACGCATCTGTAGATCACGGGGGCCAGGAACGCTGCCATATTATTGACAGTTCTCAGGGAACACCACAGCAGCCAGCCCTAGGGGGAAGGGTCCCACCTTCCCACAGCCTCCAACCTCTGTACTTGCAACCCACAATTCTACCTTTAGCAAGCACCACCTTTGTTACTGTCTGTCCAAATCAACGTCCACCTACCTTCTGCCTTGCAAGCCCCCAAAACAGCCCAGTCTGGCAAGACTCCAACCCCACTTGGCCACCTCTTTTCAGGAGAGACTGTGAGGTGCGCTCACTCAGATGCCATCTTGCCTCCTCCAACATAGGATTTTATTCTATTATTCTTTCTATTTTTGCATGTAATTGAAAATTCCCTTGATAGAAGTATTGCCAGATATAGCAAAAAAAAAAAAAAAAAGATGATACCCCATTAAATTCAAAATTCAGATAAACAATGGTTAATTTATTATTTTGTAATACATTTAAAATATAAAATGTCATATCGTGTTTTATAATATAATTAAGTAACATTTTTATAATGCTTATAATATTATTTACATTATTTTAAAATTTTTTTATGTTCCCATGGGACATAGTTTTATATAATTATTCATCTTATTTAAAACGCAATTTGATGTGGGTTTTCTGTCTAGAAATTCAAGCATAGTTAGTGAAGTTTAATGGATTAAAAGGAAAAGTGGGTAGCAAAACCAGTGCAGGATCTAGCATAGTGTGGTCTGGTGTCACTTGCATAACAATTCCTCATGGACCCTGTTAAAAAGCCAGCTCCCAGTAGTCTCCTTTCTCCACTCCAGGCATACCAAATCAGCACTTCTGCTAATGGGACTTTATATGTGCTAATTTCCCCCAGGTGATTCTGCTGCTATTGCTAGTCAACCTGGTGTCTATTCTATGATGTTTGATACTTGATATGACCCTTTACTTTTTTTGCAGTGGTCTTATCTGAGCTGGTTTTACTCTTTTTTTTTTTTTCTTTTTTTTTTGATCAGGGAAATGACTTAAGAGATGTTAATATTCCAGTTCAATGACTCACCTGCTGAAGCGTAAAAATCAAATAATGTCAAAACATTCTAGTAGCTTTTAAAACACTGAAACACATTTAATGTTCAGTGTCCCAGCAACTTAACTAGTGATGTACATTCTAAGATGTAAATTCAACATTACCAATAAAATTGTGGTTGGGAAATTTGTAATTCCCAATATGTTAAAGTCAGAGATTCCAAGGTAACAACCATCCTGGTTTGATTTGGACAGTCCCAGTTTTAGCATTCATAGTGTCATGTTATGGGCTATCAATTTCCTTTGCTTCAGGACAATGAACCTCTAGTGGATTCTTAACCAATGAACTCATTCCACCAGATTCTGGAAGTATCAGCTCACAGTTGATTCTGTCCACAATAATTGCCTTGGGAAGTGAACAGGCCTTGACTGGGATTGGGATGGCTCTTGGTGACACCTAGGTATTTTGGGTAAAGGGGACCCAAAATTACATCCTCTCCCCAGGGTCAGCATCTATTTAGTAACCAGTTGATGCAACTGTAGAAAGCACATCCCTGTATCTCAATTGAGATCATCTTTGAAGGACCACCCCAGCTCCAGGTGTCCCTGCATCAGTCAGTGTTCTCCAGTAAAACAGAAACAAAAGGAGAAAACTTTGTTGAAGGTGATGTTGAATCACCCAGGAGAATCTGGTGGGATTGTGACAGCTTGCTCGGTTGGTAGAGGTGGGGTCTGGCTGCGGACAAGGGGTCGGTCCAGCTTTGGATGAGGGGTCAGTCCCACTTGGGACGATTGGTCCCACTTGGGACGAGGGGTCGGTCCGGCAGCAGACGAGGGGTCGGTCTCACAGGGGTTGCGCGGTTCGGCTGACGGGGTCGCCCGGCGAAGCAGGCAACGAAGGGGTCGCCCGGAGAAGCAGGCGACAAACTGGGGACAAGGGAGGCCAGGCCCTTGTCGGGGGCTCTCAGGACTGGAGGGCGCATGGCAGAAAAACTACTGTGGAGACAAGGTAAACACGCAAGTCCACTTTATTGAGGGAGAGGCAACAGTTTTATAGGGGCTGGGGAAGGCTGATTGGTCGAAGCCATGCCCTGTTCTGATTGGTTGCTGGAGAAAGGTCAGTGGGCAGTACTGGATGGGGGAGGGGTGGTGATTAGGGATTGGCTGTTGCTGTTGCTGGGGGAAGTGGCAGGGTTTAGTGATTGGTGGCTGCTGTTGCTGGGGTAGAGGGCAGACTGGAGTTTCCCACCCACGCCTGGCTGTTGCTGCTGTCGGGGGGGAGAGAAAAGGGCAGACTGGATTTTTCCGCCCATGCCTGGCTATTGCTGCTGTCGGGGGGAGGGAAAAGGGCAGACTGGATTTTTCCGCCCTGCGCCTACGCAGGGAGAAAAAAGGCATCGTGTGGCGCTATCTGGGAGGAGGGGCGGCCGCGGAAGCATGGCTGCCGAGAAGGGGAGACCCGAGGGCACTCTGCGCCCATGCCGAGCTCCCTTCAGGGGTGGCGGTGAGTCTGACCAGCCACCCTATTATGGGGGCAGTGGCTTGGCCTGCCGTGGCTGCTCCCCCGCCAGGCCAGCAAACCACACTTCAGCCCAAGGGGTGACCGCATTTCCCCCTTCTTTTCAAATAAGGGCCAGGATGGCAGCAGCAACAAGTACCCAAGGCCCAAGAGGCAGTAAGTAATGAGGGAAGTGGGGCTGAAGAGGGAGGTGAGTATGACGGGGATATAAATGTACAATTTGGGGGGCGGTATCTTGCCGTTGCAAGCAAGGGTGGCCAATGTCCAATTCTCGTTGGTCTCAGCGGCTATAAGGTCCATCTGCTGTTAAAAGTCCAGGATGACAGCGTGTTACAGGTAGTTGATCTCTTCTTGGCGGCGAAGAGCAGCAGAGGCAGACTGTGTGATGGTCTGGAGGATCGCAGCTGTGAGGACAAGTCGCGTCAGGGCACCAGCGGCGGTGGTGGCGGCAGTGTCGGGAGTGGTGGAGACGTAGGCGAGGACAGCAAGAAGGCCAAAGTCTCCACGGGCGCGAGAGAGGCCAATGTTAACGGGGCGGGCCGACATGGGGCAGCCCAATCTGCAATGCAATGGGGGTTTTAAAAAAAGAGGGGGGCGGGGGACGAGAAGGGACGCTTTGGATGGCTGAGAAGAGGAGTGAGGTAGAGACAGGAGGAAGCTCCGCAGAAGTATGGGGAGGCAAAAGCAGAAATGTTATTAGATGCTAGAAAGCAGGCTGCGGGCCAGGGAAAGCGGGTTCGGGCCACTTAGCGGGGCTGGAGCTGCTTGAGAGCGATGGCGGCATGGGGGGCCGCGGTTACAGAAGACTTGGGGCACCTGCGGGAAGAGTGAGCAGGAAGAGGTCGGGCAGGAGGAGGCCGTGAAGATGAAGTGGGAGGGGTGTCCTTGGCAGTGGTGAGTCGCTGATAGCTGACCTGTACGTATGTGCTAAAAATTGCATTAGCCTGATCCTTGGCGAGTCGGATGATCCTTCTAATAGCCCATGGTCCGACGGCTAGTGCGAAGAGGACAATAATTAGGGGGCCTACGAAGGGGAGGATGTAGGGGAGGATGCCATTGAATCCCCAGGAGAAGCCTCCTTGGGATTCTCTCTCCCTTTTTCACTTTTCCAGGCCAGCTCTGACTTGGGCCAGATTGTCCTGAATGAGACCAGAGTAGTTAGCATAAAAACAGCACTCCTCCCCGAGAGCGGCACAGAGGCCTCCCTCTCTGAGGAGGAGGAGGTCTAATCCCCTACGATTTTGAAGAACCACTTCGGATAGGGAGTTTAGCGATTTTTCTAGGTGTCGGACGATGTTTCGAGGTGGGCGACATCCTCGTCGACGGCTGCCCTGAGAGATGAGAAAGCGGTGCTGTGAGTGGTTAAGGCTGAGATTCTGGTGCCAGCTCCTACAAGACCTAGAAGAGAGGCGACAGTAATGGCGGTAATGATTTCTCTTTTCTGCACATGGTCTGGAAGGAGATAGTGCTGCCAGGAATCAAAGAATTGGACATCGGTATGATAAAAAACCCGGGGGAGTATGATTGCGAGCACGCAGGTTTCGTTGGTGGAGTTAAGGGTGCCGACATTAAGACACGGGGTGTGACCTGTGGAGGAACACAGCCATCTTGTATTATTGGGGGGTAAAAGAAATTTTGAGGTTATGTTAGGGGTGACTGTAAGGTTGCAAAGAGTCTTCATGGAGGGGTGAACAGCGCCTCCGATTCTGGTGACGCAAAGCCCGCTTTGAGAGTCAGATTGGATTGTCAGTCCTGCCTTCATTTGGTTCCAAATACAAGAGGCGGGATTGCTGCTATCAGAAGATTGGTAAGAGGCATTGGTGGCTATGGCCTCGTAGAGAGGAAGTGAGGCGGAGAGGCATAGCCAGCAGCTAACTGTAAGGTTAGAATTAGAGGAGTTAAGTGTACGAAAGGTAGCTTGGACTAGAGACAGGAGCGGGTTATGGATCTGTAGTGGGGGTAGAAGGGTAGGAGGGGTACGGACAGGATTATAGGATGGACTGCTGGAGGTTATGTAGGAGGGAATGGTAGATGGTGGAGGAGGAGAAGGAGGATTGATGATTGGCCTTGGCGCAGCAGAAGGAGGAGGGGGAGGGTTGATGATTGCATTGGGACCAACTGCAACTGAAGGGGCGGGAGTAGGCAATTTCTTTTTTATTATGAAGAAGGCGCCATAATCATAGCTCGACATGTAAAGCCGGATGCCATATGTACGGCCATGCAACCAGGCAGTGTTAGTAGGGTCTTTAACAGTGAGGATGATTATGTTCCACTGGGAAGTATTTGCAATGCGGAAGGAGAGATAGGGGTCCTGGTTTGGAGCGCCTCTCCAGCCGTATGCCATGGTTACACAGCCCCAGGAGGGGCAATAATATTGTGCAGGATCATGGCAGCCTCGAGCAGAGGAAGGGCAAATGTAAAAGCCCGATATAAGGTGGTTGTAGGGGCCATATTGTTGCTTAGACCCCCAGCAGCTCTGCTGATTAGCAAGAGCACACACACGTGCAGTGAAGGACGGGGCACCTGAGGTGATATTATAGGCGAGAACTCTTTCTTGTTGCCAGAGAGCGAGTGTCCAATTGAAGGGCTGGTGAGAGGGGTTGGCTTGGCCAGAAGTGGCGAGGGAGAGCATAAGGAGAAGGAGAGAGACTATGTTAATTGGCTCGGCAGCATGGCGAGGGTTGCGGCGTCTGCACTGACGGTAGAGTGCAAGCAGTGAACGGACTTCAGGGTTGGATGGTTGTCTCTCAGGGTGGAGGGTGAGCTGGCTCAGTTGGTGCTGGATCACTCACATCTGGCGCCATTCCCTGTGGGACATCCGTTGCTGAGGTGGCGGGTTTGACGCATCTCCCGGGGACCCAGATTGGCTGAGCAGCATCCTGCGGGAAGACACAAGTGAAACCTCGGCCCTGGGTAAGGAGGGGGCATGGGCCACGCCACTGACCTGTTTGAGGGTCCTTCCAAAGGACCAGGGGGGCCTGTGTGGGGCGGTACGAGGGGCCCCAATGCCTATGGACTGCTGAGAGAACATCCTTATCAAAGGTCATGAGATTTAGATGGATTAGGACAGTGGTGATGATGTCTCCGGGAGGAGCGTGAGGGAGGATTTCCCTCTGTTTTTCAATTTGTTGTTTCAGACGGCGGTGGGAGCTCTCCACAATGGCCTGTCCTTGCGGGTTATATGGAATGCCAAAATGGTGGGCAATTTGGTAGAGCTGAAGGAACCTCGCAAAGTACTCACTGCGATAAGCAGGGCTGTTATCCGTCTTTAGGTCCCAAGGGACTCCCATGAAGAGAATCCCTTGCCGAAGGGCCTTAATGCAGTGCTTAGCAGTCTCCCCAGGCAAGGGGACTGCATAGCACATGCGGGAGAAGGTGTCAATTATAACATGCAAGAACTTAAGGCGTCCAAAGGACGGGACATGCGTGACATCCATCTGCCACCTGGAATTAGGCCTAAGGCCACGGGGATTCACCCCCTGCGGTTGCAGAGGCCCCAGAGGCAGGAAGGGGGCACAGGTTTTGCATGTCCACACTAGGTGCTTACAAGTCTCAATTGGCAACTCAGGCAAAAGGTGGTGGAGTGAGGCGGCAGAAAAGTGAAACCTCGAATGTAAGGACTTAGCCTGATTGATAGCATCTCTGACCGTATCAAGGGCAAGGGCGGAGACCATCTGATCCGCGGTGTCGTTGCCTGCCGCTAGGGGGCCAGGCAACCCGGAGTGGCTCCGGATATGAGCAATATACCAGGGTGCCATGCGTTTTTCAAGAAGGGTCTTAAGGGCATCCAGTGCCTCATCAATAGGAGAGGAGGTCGGGAAGAATGTAGCTAATGCCAAGACCCTGCAGACTTGCAGAGAATAGAGGCTATCTGTAAAGATGTTAACAGGTTCACAGGGGAAGGCGCGAAACACTTCTACAATAGCCAAAAGCTCTCCCGTCTGGACGGAGTGTAGGTTAAGATGTGTAAAGACTTTCGGCTCTGCGACTCCGTCCAGGTACACGACCATGGAGTACTTAGTTCTAGACGCATCCGTGAAAATAGTGACGGACCTCGGAAAGGGGGAGGAAGACAGGAAGGGGAAAAAAGGACTTCGGAAGGGAAATTTGGACACACCTTGGAGTAGGCGGTGACTAGGGAAATGGCAATCGAAATCGCCTGAAAATCCCTCACACAGCACCTGCATTTGCTCATTATCCCTAATGAGGGAGGTGGTTTCTTTCGTATTAAGCGGCCAAACAATTACAGCAGGCTGAGTTTCAAACGTATGGATGGACAGCTGCACTAAATCAGCTGTGAGAGTGATCCATAGTCTTACTGCGGGGCAGATCTTCTGCATCTTGCTTTTAGAAGGATGGAGCCAGAGGAGGGGCCCGTCCTGCCAAAGAACTCTGGTGGGCGTTCCCTTGGTGGGGAGGACCAACGCCTGGAGAGGCCGCTGGGGATTGAACCGCTGGAGGCAGCAGTTATTAAGGGCCTTATCTACAGCGGCAATGGCGGCTCGAGCTTTGGGTGTGATGGCTATCTTTGCGGACACGGCAGAGGGGGGTTTATGGCTGGTTTGTAAGAGAGCAAATAATGGCTGGAGCTGTGCCGTGGTAACAGACAGAGCGGGACGGACCCAATTGATATTTCCACAGAGCTGCTGGAGCTCTGTGAGGGTGACTCAGTCTGGCACATTTAATCGTACAACCATTGGGGTTACATGCTGGGAGATATGGAACCCCAGGAAGGTTAAGGGGGGTTCAAATTTGACCTTGTCATTCTGGATTGTTAAGCCGATGGCGGACAGATTATGCCGAAGCTGAGAGAGGACATACTGCAGCTTCTCATGGGTCTCACATGCTACCAGGACATCATCCATATAGTGGATGAGGTAGCCCAGATCTCGCAAGGGGGCGACTGCCGCGTTCACATACAGCTGGCAGATGGCCGGGCTATTGCGCATGCCTTGTGGAAGGACTTTCCACTGATACCTATCGGCTGCCCCTCGGTGGTTGGGGACAGGAACGGTAAAGGCAAAGTGTGGGCGGTCCTTTTGGTGAAGCAGAATGGAAAAAAAGCAGTCCTTTATATCTAGAGTGGCCACAAAAAAGTGTTTAGGAATGGCCACTGGGTGAGGGAGTCCCAGTTGGGGAGTTCCCATGGGGAGGATATGCTTATTAATCTCCCTCAAATCATGTAGGAGGCGGTATTTGCCAGTGGCCTTCTTTTTAATGATAAAAACGGGCAAATTGTAGGGACTTGTGGACGGTTCTGTATGTCCAGCTTCAAGCTGCTCTCGAACCAACTCACGAAGAGCTTGGAGTTTGTGGGATGGCAAGGGCCACTGCTCCACCCAAATAGGCTCCTCTGTATCCCACCGCAGAGGAGTGGGTGTGGGAGGTGTTAATTGAGCAGTGGCGCAAACTATTGGGGGGGCTGAGTGGTTAACTGAACACCGCACTCCTCCAGGACATCTCGCCCCCAAAGTATAGTATCAAGGGTGTTAAGGAAGAGGGGCCGGAATGTGCCCACACGTCCCTCACCATCCTCCCAGGCAATAGGGTGACTGGCGCGAAGGGAGGTAGAGGAGCCAGTGGCCCCTTGGACGGAAGGGCCTTCTTGAACAGACCACTGGGCGGCGAAATGAGCAGGGAAACAAGAGACCTCTGCACCCGAGTAGAGGGTCCCAGAGTACCAGCGGTGGTGAATCTTAAACCTCATGGTAGGCCTGGTGGACGTGATGGGGACTGTCCACATCAGGGCTTTGGAAGGTTGGGACAGGGAGCCTCTTTGAGGTGGGGCTGAGGCCTGCCCCTCCTGGAGTTTAAAGATGGCTGCTGCCGCTGCAGGGGAGGCTGCACACGGCAGTCGCGAGCCCAGTGGTATCCCCGGCCGCAGCGGGGGCAGGGGGTAGAAGGGCCCCGTCGGGGCGGTGGGGGGGGAGGAACAGGAGGGCCCGGTGGTGCAGAGACTGCCGGGCATTCACGGGCAAAATGTCCTGGCTCGCCACATTTGAAACAAGAGGAGTTAAGTGCCATGGCTGTCGTGACAGCCTTGGCGAAAGAAGCAGCCTGTTGGTCAAGGCCGTTACAGGCAATTACCCAATCGTCTATCGACTTTTCCCTCATGGGAGCGATCGCCTGTCGACAAATGGGGCTGGCCCCTTCAAGGATAATTTCACGGGCGAGGGCACGCCAAGCCTGTTCATCGTGGACCCTGCACTCACACGCCTGGAGGACTCTGGAAACATAGGTAGAAAAGTCCTCATCCTTGGTCTGTGTGAGCTTAGTGAACTTGTCAGCACTACTGGCAGTGCAGGCGCGAAAGGCCCGTAGGGCGACCTCGCGAATCTGAAGCCAGAAGCCAGCCGGAGCACGGTAGTAGGCCGCAGCCTGGCTAAACTGACCGGTGCTGGTGAAGGCTTCTGGTGGGTGATTAACACCCATTGCGGCGTTGGCCGCAACCTGCTTTTCAGCCTCAGCATGAAAATGGGTGCACCAATTTATAAACTGGCCAGGCGTGAGGATGGCACGGGCCAGTTGGAGCCAATCGAGGGGATACACAGAAGGGTGGACATCTCCTCTAACAAATGCTGAGCATAAGGGCTGCCTAACCCGTCCTCCTTAACGGCCTTGTGGAGCTGTTTAACACTTTCCGCATCATGTGGGTACCAAGGAAAGGGACGCTGAGGGGTGGGAGTTACGTTAAGGGGAAAACAGGTGGTAGGCGGCGGCAGGGAGGTAGGCGGAGGTGCCCCGGCGGGGGAGGAATACGGGTCCAAGAATAGGCTAGAGGGGGCCGCGCATGCGGCAGCTTGCCATGGATTGGATGGAGGGGGCTGCCAGGGGGAGGCGGAGCCGGGGGGGGGGCCGCTGGCGCGGAGGGCACGAGAGGAGCCATTGCCCATGTGGTGTTACAAAACGGCTGCGGGCTGCCCTGCGTGGAGGGGTAAAATGACGGGGAGGGAGCTTCCGGCCCACTCAGGCAGGAAGTCGCCGGGGGGAGGGAGGGATAAAGGGACCTCCCCTTTTCGAGCGAGGAAGAAGGCGGAAGTCCGCCATCTTGAGAGTGCCTCCCCTTTTCGGATGGCGAAGAAGGCGGAGGTTCGCCATCTTCACCGGCGCTCGGCGCTGCAAGATTACACTGTTTAGGGGGACAATCTTCGAGCGTGTTATTAAGGCGCTCGACAAGCGACTCAGAGTCATCAGAGCCAGCATCAGTGCGGTCACCCCTCCGGCTGAAGTGTGGTTTGCTGGCCTGGCAGGGGAGCGGCCGCGGTAGGCCTAATTCCGCTGCCCCCATAATAGGGTGGTTGGTCGGGCCCACCGCCACCCCTGAAGGAAGCTCGGCATGGGCGCAGAGTGCCCTCAGGTCTCCCCTTCTCGGCAGCCATGCTTCCGCGGCCGCCCCTCCTCCCAGATGGCGCCACCCGATGCCTTGTGGGGCGGCACCCTTCTTCTTCCTTCTCCCTGCGCAGGCGCAGGGCAGAAAATTCCAGTCTGCCCTTTTCCCCTCCCCCGACAGCAGCAACAGCCAGGTGTGGGCGGAAAAATCCAGCCCGCCCTTTTCCCTTCCCCCGACAGCAGCAACAGCCAGGCGTGGGCGGGAAACTCAAGTCTGCCCTCCACCCCAGCAACAGCAGCCACCAATCCTGAAACCCTGCCCCTTCCCCCAGCAACAGCGACAGCCAATCCCTAACCACCACCCCTCCCCCGCCCAGTACCGCCCACTGACCTTTCGCCGGCAACCAATCAGAACAGGGCGTGGCTTCGACCAATCAGCCTTCCCCAGCCCCTATAAAACTGTTGCCTCTCCCTCAGTAAAGTGGACTTGCGTGTTTACCTTGTCTCCGCGGTAGTTCTTCTGCCGTGCGCCCTCCAGTCCTGAGAGCCCCCGACAAGGGCCTGGCCTCCCTTGTCCCCAGTTCGTCGCCTGCTTCTCCGGGCGACCCCTTCGTCGCCGGCTTCGCCGGGCGACCCCGTCAGCCGAACCGCGCAACCCCTTGTGAGACCGATCCCTCGTCTGCTGCCGGACCGACCCCTCGTCCCAGGTGGGACCGACCCCTCGTCCCAAGCGGGACTGACCCCTCGTCCAGAGCTGGACCGACCCCTCGTCCGCAGCCAGACCCCACCTCTACCGACCGAGCAAGCCGCCGCAGTTGGTGCCCAACGTGGGGCAAGGCAACCCCACCACAGCCTCACTCCATAACCTGGCGGCCCCCCCTCCTCTCTTCTCACCGTGGGACTTCTCTCGTGCAACATTGCTGCTACCTGAGCCTTGGCTACCTCATACAATCCACGGCGGTCTGGGAGAATCGCTGGATGGCTTTCTCCTTCCATGTCGGGGGCTTATACCGACCTGCTATGATTAAGAGGAGCCTTGGATTTCTCGGGAGCGTGCGCTTGCACGTCTGAAGGAATCCTACCACAGCCCTACCCCCTCCTCTCTTCTCACCTTGGGACTTCTCTCGTGCAACATTGCTGCTACCTGAGCCTTGGCTACCTCATATGATCCACGGCGGTCTGGGAGAATCGCTGGATGGCTTTCTCCTTCCATGTCGGGGGCTTATACCGACCCGCTATGATTAAGAGGAGCCTTGGATTTCTCGGGAGCACGCGCTTGCATGTCTGAAGTAACCCTACCATAGCCCTACGCTCTTCTCTCTTCTCACCCCTATCTTTTCGCTCTGCATTGCTGCTCCTGAACCTTGGCGACCTCATACGATCCACGGCGGTCTGGGAGAATCGCTGGATGGCTTTCTCCTTCCATGTCGGGGGCTTATACCGACCCGGTATGATTAAGAGGCGCCAATAAAACTCTCAGGAGCGCGTGCCTGAGCACCTCCACCCCTGCCTTCACCTCTGCCTCCTCCCCTCTGCGCTTGCTCCCCTTTGCCTTGCTCCATTGCTCGTCGTCCCGCCCTCCCCTCGTCGGGGCCTTCTCTTGGCCCGCGACCACCGTCGGAGCCCCACCGGCTCCGACCCCTCGTCTCACCGCGCACCTCGGCTCCCATCGCCGCGCTCTCAAGGTAAGGGCCCCTTTTCTTATCGGCTCCAAAAGGCCATTAGCAATGGGTAACATCCTATCTGCTAAGCAAGCCCCACAAGTTCGGGCCCTCACCGGTCTCCTAGACACTCACCGGTGTAAGATCTCTTTCAAACAGCTTCAAGTATATTGGGACCTTCTTCTCCCCTTTAATCCGTGGCTTACCACGTGTCAGCTTTGGGACCCGGACACCTATACTCGCCTTATAGATAGGGTCACTTTTGCTGTGGAGCAGGAAGGTAAAAGATTCCCTCCTGGCTTATTACAGGCAACATAAAGTCCAGAAAAAATCTTGAAGGGTATAATCTATGATATGCTATATAAAAAAAGATTTAAAAGCAGCTATACCAAGAAAGTAAGAATTATGAGTCAACTGTAAATAAATTATATATTTCTGTTAATGTGTTGTAATTGTTCTGTGTTTGTCTGTCTGTTCGTTCAATGTCAACGTATATTGTGATACCTCCGGATGGTAAATATAAATTACTAGAAATCTTTAAAAGAGCTCTATTCAAATGGCCAAAAATTAAATAAGCGCTTATATTAATACTTAAGTTTATTATATTAATACATAAGTTTAAATGTTAATAAGATATCTACAATTTAAAAAAAAATTGTAAGTCTTAATTAACAAAATTAACTGTACGTCTTCATAAAAAGTTGTTCTTGCCTAGATTAAAATGAATAACTTATTTTTCTTCACAGGATAATATAAAGAATGTAAAACTTATATGAATATTAAAAAGGTTAAAAGTTTGTAAAAATGCTAACGGAAATGTAATAAGTTTTGCAAAAAGACGTATTTTGTCCTAAAGTAAGATGGCTAATTTTTCATAAACTCTTGAAATTTAATTTGCATGCGGCAAGTGTAAAAGGTATTGTGATAACTTTACGTAAGGGAATGTGTTCTGTAAAGATAAAATTTATCTTCAATAGTTTACATTAAGGTATTAAATGGCTAATTCCAAAAGGTCATTCTTAAATATATATATATAAAACTAAATTGATGATAATAATAATAAAAGGTAATTTTGTAACAGGAAAGATTAACAGCAACCAAGCTCCCCTGCCAACTTGCTTTTAGGAAACGGTTTCTAATATTGCATGCTACTAAGTATTTAAAGAAAAGTTATTCTTAAGGAAACAGAGGATGATTTTGTCTTTGCAGCCATTGTCTACTTAGCAACACCCCTCGCTATCGGCCAAGCCACTGTTGCGCCGGACGATTGGAACCTTAAACAAAGACTCCTCCTCACTGTCATCTTCCTATCTATCGTTACTATATTTACTGCCCTCATTCTCCTTCGTTTATAAAGCAGTCTCCTACAAACCACAAAGCTTCTGTCTTAAACATACCATTCTCAACCCTATCCTCTAAATGATCTTCTCACTTCCCCCACAGCCTTTAATACTCTATTTCTTTCTCATAACCTTTGCTTTCTTGATAATATTTTCCGCCATCTGTCTAGCCGCTAACCACGGCCCCCATGCCGCCATCGCTCTCAAGCAGCTCCAGCCCTGCTAAACGGCCCGAAACCCGCTTTCCCCGGCCCGCGGCCTGCTTCCTAGCATCCAATAATGCTTCTGCTCTTGCCTCCCCATACTTCTGCGGAGCTTCCTCCTGTCTCGACCTCACTCCTCTTCTCAGCCATCCAAAGCGTCCTTTCTCGTCCCCCGCCCCCCTCCTTTTTTCGCTTGAACCCCTACTGCGTTGCAGATTGGGCCGCCCCATGTCGGCCTGCCCCATTAACATCGGCCTCTCTCGCGCCTTCTTATTGTCCTCGCCTTCGTCTCCACCACTCCCGACGCTGCCGCCACCACCGTCGCTGGTGCCCTGACGCGACTTGTCCTCACCGCTGCGATCCTCCAGACCATCACACAGTCTGCCTCTGCTGCTCTTCGCCGCCAAGAAGAGATCAACTACCTGTAACGCGCTGTCATCCTGGACTTTTAACAAGCAGATGGACCTTATAGCCACCGAGATCAACAAGAATTGGACATTGGCCACCCTTGCTTGCAACGGCAAGATACTGCCCCCCAAATTGTACATTTGTATCCCCGTCATACTCACCTCCCTCTTCAGCCCCGCTTCCCTCATTGCTTACTGCCTCTTGGGCCTTGGGTACTTGTTGCTGCTGCCCATCCTGGCCCTTATTTGAAAAGAAGGGGGAAATGCGGTCACCCCTCCGGCTGAAGTGTGGTTTGCTGGCCTGGCAGGGGAGCGGCCGCGGTAGGCCTAATTCCGCTGCCCCCATAATAGGGTGGTTGGTCGGGCCCACCGCCACCCCTGAAGGAAGCTCGGCATGGGCGCAGAGTGCCCTCGGGTCTCCCCTTCTCGGCAGCCATGCTTCCGCGGCCGCCCCTCCTCCCAGATGGCGCCACCCGATGCCTTGTGGGGCGGCACCCTTCTTCTTCCTTCTCCCTGCGCAGGCGCAGGGCAGAAAATTCCAGTCTGCCCTTTTCCCCTCCCCCGACAGCAGCAACAGCCAGGTGTGGGCGGAAAAATCCAGCCCGCCCTTTTCCCTTCCCCCGACAGCAGCAACAGCCAGGCGTGGGCGGGAAACTCAAGTCTGCCCTCCACCCCAGCAACAGCAGCCACCAATCCCGAAACCCTGCCCCTTCCCCCAGCAACAGCGACAGCCAATCCCTAACCACCACCCCTCCCCCGCCCAGTACCGCCCACTGACCTTTCGCCGGCAACCAATCAGAACAGGGCGTGGCTTCGACCAATCAGCCTTCCCCAGCCCCTATAAAACTGTTGCCTCTCCCTCAGTAAAGTGGACTTGCGTGTTTACCTTGTCTCCGCGGTAGTTCTTCTGCCGTGCGCCCTCCAGTCCTGAGAGCCCCCGACAAGGGCCTGGCCTCCCTTGTCCCCAGTTCGTCGCCTGCTTCTCCGGGCGACCCCTTCGTCGCCAGCTTCGCCGGGCGACCCCGTCAGCCGAACCGCGCAACCCCTTGTGAGACCGATCCCTCGTCTGCTGCCGGACCGACCCCTCGTCCCAGGTGGGACCGACCCCTCGTCCCAAGCGGGACTGACCCCTCGTCCAGAGCTGGACCGACCCCTCGTCCGCAGCCAGACCCCACCTCTACCGACCGAGCAAGCCGCCGCACATCAGGATGCCAATCAGGATCCCGGTTAAAGTCGCTGTCCTGACAATCACGGCGGCGGTGGTGGCGTGGCTGGGGGGAGTTGATGGTAGGGGCGCCTTGAAGGCAGGAGTGGATGGTAAAAAGCGCTGGTAATAAGCCAGGAGGGAATCTTTTACCTTCCTGCTCCACAGCAGAAGTGACCCTATCTATAAGGTGAGTGTAGGTATCCGGGTCCCAGAGCTGACACGTGGTAAGCCACGGATTAAAGGGGAGAAGAAGGTCCCAATATACTTGGAGCTGCTTCAAAGAGATCTTACACCGGTGAGTGTCTAGGAGACCGGCGAGGGCCCGAACTTGCGGGGCTTGCTTAGCAGAAAGGATGTTACCCATTGCTAATGGCCTTTTGGAGCCAATAAGAAAAGGGGCCCTTACCTTGAGAGCGTGGTGATGGGAGCCGAGGTGCGCAGTGAGACGAGGGGTCAGAGCCGATGGGACTCCGACGGTGGTCGCGGGCCAAAGGAAGGCCCCGACGAGGGGAGGGTGGAACGACAAGCAGTGGAGCAAGGCAAAGGGGAGCAAGTGCGGAGGGGAGGAGGCAGAGGTGAAGGCAGGGGTGGAGGTGCTCAGGCACGCGCTCCTGAGAGTTTTATTGGTGCCTCTTAATCATAGCGGGTCTGTATAAGCCCCCGACATGGAAGGAGAAAGCCATCCAGCGATTCTCCCAGACCGCCGTGGATCATATGAGGTAGCCAAGGCTCAGGTAGCAGCAATGTTGCACGAGAGAAGCCCCACGGTGAGAAGGGAGGAGGGGGGGGCGCCAGGTTATGGAGTGAGGCTGTGGTGGAGTTGCCTTGCCCCACGCTGGGCACCAGCTGCGACGGCTTGCTCAGTCGGTAGAGGTGGGGTCTGGCTGCGGACGAGGGGTTGGTCCAGCTTTGGACGAGGGGTCGGTCCAGCTTTGGACGAGGGGTCAGTCCCGCTTGGGACGATCGGTCCCACTTGGGACAAGGGGTCGGTCTGGCAGCAGACGAGGGGTCGGTCTCACAGGGGTTGCGCAGTTCGGCTGACAGAGTCTCCCGGTGAAGCAGGCGACGAAGGGGTCGCCCAGAGAAGCAGGCGATGAACTGGAGACAAGGGAGGCCAGGCCCTTGTTGGGGGCTCTCAGGACTGGAGGGCGCACGGCAGAAAAACTACCGCGGAGACAAGGTAAACACACAAGTCCACTTTATTGAGGGAGAGGCAACAGTTTTATAGGGGCTGGGGAAGGCTGATTGGTCGAAGCCATGCCCTGTTCTGATTGGTTGCTGGAGAATGGTCAGTGGGCAGTACTGGACGGGGGAGGGGTGGTGATTAGGGATTGGCTGTTGCTGTTGCTGGGGGAAGTGGCAGGGTTTAGTGATTGGTGGCTGCTGTTGCTGGGGTAGAGGGCAGACGAGTTTCCCGCCCACGCCTGGCTGTTGCTGCTGTCGGGGGAGAGAAAAGGGCAGACTGGATTTTTCCGCCCACACCTGGCTGTTGCTGCTGTCGGGGGGAGGGAAAAGGGCAGACTGGATTTTTCCGCCCCGCGCCTGCGCAGGGAGAAAAAAGGCATCGTGTGGCGCTATCTGGGAGGGGGGGCGGCCACGGAAGCATGGCTGCTGAGAAGGGGAGACCCGAGGGCACTCTGCGCCCATGCTGAGCTCCCTTCAGGGGTGGCGGTGAGTCCGACCAGCCACCCTATTATGGGGGCAGCGGCTTGGCCTGCCGCGGCTGCTCCCCCGCCAGGCCAACAAACCACACTTCAGCCCGAGGGGTGACCGCAGTGGGATGAAGTAGATATAAGAATTCTTCTGGGGAAACGGACTTGGCCCAGTGGTTAGGGCATCCGTCTACCACATGGGAGGTCCGCAGTTCAAACCCCAAGCCTCCTTGACCCGTGTGGAGCTGGCCCATGCGAAGTGCTGATGCACGCAAGGAGTGCCCTGCCATGCAGGGGTGTCCCCAGCATAGGGGAGCCCCACGCGCAAGGAGTACGCCCAGTAAGGAGAGCTGTCCAGCGTGAAAGAAAGTGCAGCCTGCCCAGGAATGGCGCCACCCACACTTCCCGTGCTGCTGACGACAACAGAAGTGGACAAAGAAACAAGACGCAGCAAATAGACACCGAGAACAGACAACCGGGGGAGGGGGAGAGGAATTAAATAAATAAATAAAAATCTTTAAAAAAAAAAAAGAATTCTTCTGTCTGCCTGTTGAAATTGTCACTTCTCCTTTTAAGGTCTTCAACAGATTGGATGAAATTTCTCTCATTCCTGAAGGCAATCTGTTTTGTTGATTGTAGAAATAATCAGCTATAGAGACAATAAATTCTCTAATGGTGTAAATACACCAAATACCCTCAAATACAAAATAGGTCCATGCTTGTTTGACCAAATAACTGTACACTATAATCTAGTCAAGTTAACACATGAAACATAATCATCACACTTCCTTGGGATCATCTGAGTCCACTGTCACAAGTGACCCACAACTGAGCTTATCTTTATCCCAACCTTGTTTTCTCACTCACATCTCCTGAAAACCCTCTCCAATAAATCCCTACAGTCATACCTCAGACTATGATAGCCCCAAGGAACCTGACCTACAAAGTTGGTAAAGAAATGGGATCATTTTAAGAAAGAGATTCTAAAACAAGTTCTTGGATCTGAGTCATCTGCAACTGGTTGGGAATGAGGAACTTTTCACTAATGGTAGGTCCAGAACTGAGAATTCTTGACCCAATAACAGTGCAATTGTTAACCTTCACTCCTGGAGAACTGGAAGAGGATACACAGCAGGGTGCAATATCCCAGCCATCTCAGTAGGTCAGGGAAGTAGTCATTTAAGAACAAGAGAATTGAATGGCTGTTGCTGGCTACTATCAATGCATTTTTAAAAAGACAATAAAAGACCAAATATTATTAATAACTAATTTAATGCTGAGTGTAAAAGTCAGAGAACCTCCTTGGCAGTGGATAATGAGACTCATCTCCTGGAGTCAGATAGCAGGCAACCTGAAGATCAGGCTCAGAGCTTAAAATAAAAGGGTGTCAAACATCAGCGAAAGCAGAATTCTCAATCCCAACAAGTGAGACTTGTCAAAGGAATGGCCTTATTTGGGAATGAGTGAGATCCTGAGGCTTTAGATAAAGGCATATGCGTCAACATTCTTAAAAATCCTTGAAACCCCACATTTCTTCTAAACATTTTGGGTCTGCAGAAGTGACCCAATTCTACCCCATCCTGGTTTGAAAACAATATAGAGATTTTTTTCCTTGCAAAAAACTCCACACTGTTCCTTTACAGGATCTTAAGAACTCTCTCCTGAGCCATAGGGATGAGCATGAGTGGAGAGGACAGATGGCATTAAGTGCTGCAAAAGTAAAAGTAGTGAATATTCCTATGATTTTCTGTTAGGTAAGGAAGTGTCTGCATCTAAGTTTCAAATGCCTATACACATAATTCCATATATAGACTAATAGAGGTGCTTTTGTAAAACTATATGAGAGAAAACATCCCAACAGTGTCTGAGGAAAGATTTGTCTTACTTTCCATCTCTCTCCATTCAGATATTTGTGAATCAAATCCTGTCATTTTATTCACCAAAAGATTAAACAAATAGTTCAATTTCCTTCTACCACTTCTACCACCTAGATCAAACTTCCAGCCTTACTCTTCACATGCCACCACCTGCTCCCTCCCCTCTCCTGACTACCTTACAAATCAATCTTGCTGCTGTAGAACTGCAAAGATAAACATCTACACTTGAAAGGGAGAGAAGAGAAAATGATATTTTCAGATCCTAGCTATTCCAAATATCAAATTTGCCCTGAACTCCCCATTTTCTCCCTCTCACCCCTGCTATGCAGGAGACTGAGAGGTTCCTAACTGGGGAGTTTCTTATATTCCTCCTCACTCCTAGTCCTGACAGACTCCAGATGGCCTAATTACCACAAAACTGGCAGCTTGATCTACAAAAAGAAAAATAGACTTTGAAACCACCAATACTGATTTGCTAATCAATATATACTCAATATTTTCCCCAGTGCCTCATCTATGGTAGATACTTGGTAATTTATGTCAAATGAGCGAATAAATGAAAGAAGTTAATAGATTATGAAACACTGAGGAAATATACCTGTGTATATAATAGGGGTATTTTTAAACTACATTGAGAAGAATATAAGGACATGAGTTATTATAAACCATTTTTAGTTGGTCAGGAAATAAGCTTGGCTTTCTTAATCTCTCATGCAAATAACTAAAATAAAAAATAAAACTGGGGAAATTACTATTGATCTTATGGAAATAAAGAGAATTAAAAAGCAATATTAAGAACAATTGTATACCAACAAATTAATCTAGGTGAAATAGTCATATTTCTAGAAACACACAAATACCTCAAAGTGACTGAAGAAAAACAGAAAATCTCAACAGACCTATAAGAAGTAAAGAGACTGGCTCAATAGAAAAAAACAAATGCTCAAGACCAGATGGTTTCACTGGTAAATTCTACCAAACATTGAAGGAAGAATTACCAACACTTCTCAAATTCTTCCAAAAATATGAAGAGGAGAAAGAAATCCCTAACTTATTCTACGAGGCTAGACTTACCCTGTTACCAAAGTCAGTGAAAGATAGCATAGGAAAAGAAAATTTAAGAACAATTACCCTTATGAAAAATAAATGTGAAAATCCTCAACAAACACTGGCAAACTGAATTCAATAGCATATTAATAGGATATTTCATCATGACCAAAGAAGTCTTTTCCCAGATAAACACTGATGGTTCAACATAAGAAAAACCCATGTTAATTGATGTCAATGCTGAAAAATTGAGTTTCCCTATAATTTTGGGTACAAGTCAGGAATGTCTGCATTCACCAGTACTGGTTAACATTGTACAAGAAGTTGTCAAAAGAGAAATTAGAAAAGGAAAAGAAATAAAAGACAACTAAATTTGAAAGGAAGAAGTAAAACTATCCCTCATCACAGATGACATGCTCATATGTATAGAAAATCCCAAAGAATTCACAGGTAAACAATTAATGCTAATAAAGGCTTTAAAAAATGTTGTGGTGTATATTATTAATACAAAATTCAGTAGTGGTTCATTGATTTTTTTTTTTTTTTTGCAAATGCGTTTCTAAGAAACTAGTGCTCATTCACTTGAATTGGCAATAACATTTTTAAAATGGTTATTACCATTTTAAAATGGTTACAAAATATTGTCCCTTGAGGCAGCCAACCACACCTCAAAAGCTTCTTTTTTTAAGCATTATTTTAAAAATCTACACTAGAGATGCCAACAGCTTTGAACCCACAAGAGGAGAAAACTGAGGAGATGGAAACTGCCACAGACAACCAGAGGTCTTTTTAAATTCACTGATGGGACACAGACAGAACCCTTTCTGGACATGGTATTTCCCTGATTCAGATGCATGGACCCAGTGCAGCCTGACTCTTGCACTACTTCAATTCTGTAGATCCCAAATATTCCAGCCTGAACTCTGTATTTTGGGTAAAGCAATTCTGGATGTCTTCCTACAATCTTCAACTAAAGAGTTTGACTAATATTGTCTCCAACATAATTTTTCCTTTTTGACCATTGCTGAAATGTTTTACTTTCAGAAAAAAACTAATGAACTTTATAATGGTAGTTAAATTTTAAATAAGAAATTAATTTTACACAAAGAAATGATCACTTCAGCCATTTGCCACCTTCTCCTCCTTACCACCAGACCTTCAAGACCTTGTATTCCCCACAGCTAAGGGGTACCTGTGCCCCTTGAGCCCTGGTGCCTATCAGGAACCCCACAGTGCTTCACTGCATGGTTTTCATTTCTTTTCTAGAATAGGGATGAGTCATTCTTGGCAGAGCCCCAGGTGTTGGACAAAAATGCTTTAAATCTGGGACTGCAAAAAAAGATCCTAGGGGAATCAAAACAACCTATTCAAGAAATGGTCCTGAGAGAACTGGATATCCATATCCAAAAGAAAGAAGGCAGACCCCATCTCACATCTTATACAAAAACTAACTCAAAATGGATCAGATACCTAAATATAAAAGGCACAACTATAAAACTCCTAGAAGAAAATGTAGGGAAATATCTTCAAGTTCTTGTGGTAGGTGGTGGTTTCTTAAACCTTATATCCAAAGGAAAAGAAAAAAAGAAAAAATAGATAAATAGGATGTTCTCAAACTTAAAAACTTTTGTGTATTAAAGGACCTTATCAGAAAGGTGAAAAAGCAGCCTACTAAATGGGAGAAAATATTTGGAAACCACATATTCAGTAAGCACTTGATATCCATGGTATATAAAGAGATAATAAACCCAATGATAAAAAGGACAAGCAACCCAATTTTAAAATGGTCAAAGACTTGAATAGACGTTTCTCCAAAGAGAAAATATAAGTGGCCAAAAACAGCCTATTCAAGTCTTTGTGTTGTATGGGAGTCCTGTATGATGATGTGTATGTTTGTTTTGTAAGTTCGTAACTTTTACTACACACTTATTGTTTATGGATGTTTATCTATGAATGATGAACTTCAATTTTAAGAAGATTGCAAATTAAAAAATTAAAAACATAAGAAAGGAAAACGTTAGCAGCCCTCTCCTTTGAAGTCAATGTCAAATTTTTTAACCTTAAATTTACTCTAACCAAACAATATTTTCCCTTACCTTAAACCTAACCCTTTCCCATATACCTTCCCCAATCCAAACTCTAACATGAACCTAACCATAAACAAACTCAAGTGCTATAGCAAACTCTGACCTTAACAATACCTGTAACCCCAAGTATAATTTTAATGCTAAATTGAACGTAAACCTTAATTCTATTTAACATACAGCCCCATGTAACCCTAAGCCTTACTCTAAACATAATATTAATACTAAACCAAAGTATAGCCCTAATCCACCTCCTAATTCTAGCCTTAACCCTAAACCTAAAACTAAACCAACCCTAAGCCTACTCTTAAGAAGAATCTTAAATCTAACCCTAACACCAAGAAAAACACAAAGTTTAGCCTAGACTTAACCTAAACTGAAAGCCTTTGCTTATGATTAGGATTAAGCCTAACCATAAGCAAAGCTAACACCAACCCTAAACTGAAACTTAACTCTGACACACTATTCCCATAACCAAATGTCTATTAAATCTAACTCTAATGACACCCTAAGCTTAACTCTAAACTAAGGCTTACCCCAACTCTATCATCATCCTTAATCCTAACTATAATCCATACACTAAGCAAAGTGCTAACATTAAACTGAACATTTACATTAACCCTAACCCTATTTTTAGTTCAAAATTTTTATTAAGTTTACTTACACACACTCCATACAAACCAAACATATACTCCTCTTTTCCCCTCCTCCCATCTTCTGATAACCTCTAATCTACTTTCTGTCTGGATTTGCTAATCCTAGATATTTCTAATGAGTACCATCTTACAATATTTGTCCATTGTGGGTGTCTTGCTTACTTCATTGAGCATACTGTTTTTAAGGTTCTTCTGTGGTTTAAGATATCTCAGAACTTCTTTTTTATGGTCAAATATTCCATTAAGTGTATCCACTACATTTCATTTATCCATTCATTTGTTGATGTACACTTGGTTGTTTCCATGTTTTTCCTATTGTAAATAACACTGGTATGAACATTGGTGTACATGTGTCTGTTTTAGACCCTGTTTTTCATATCTTTTGGTATATATGCAGCAGTGGGATGGCTGCATCATATGGTATTTCTCTAATTCTTTTGAGGAACTGATATTTTGCTGCTTTCTATTGTGATGCATCTTGTTGCATTCTCACCAACAATGCACTAGAGTTTCAATTTTCCACATCATTGCTAATGAACATTTATTTTATTTTCTTATTTTCTTAAATAGCAGCTATCCTAGTGGATGTTAAATGGCATCTCATCGTGATTTTGATTTGCATTGTCCTAATGACCCATAAATTGAACATCTTTTCATATGCTTATTGTTCACTTGTATACCTTTTTTGGAAAAATATTTATTCAAGACATTTGTCCACATTTTGATTGGGTTATTTGTCTTTTTGTTGTTGTAAAAGTTCTTTATAAATTCTGGATACTATGTAAACTATAATCCTTGTGGTGCAGCAGTGTTCCAAAATGTATTCACCAAATGCAATGAATGTGCCACAATGATGAAAGAGGTTGTTAATGTGGGAGGAGTGGGGATGGGGATGGGGTACGTGGGAACCTCTTATTTTTTTAATGTAACATTTTTTGTGATCTATGTATCTCAAAAAAAAGACAATTTAATAAAAAATAAAATAAAATGAATAAAAAATAAATAAAATAAAATAAAATAAAATTCTATGACAGGTCTAGGCCCATCCCTAGCCTCATAACAGCCACAACTTGCAGAAGATGCAATATTATTATTAACCTGCCCCATTGTGGAAGGGTGACCAACCATTTACTCAGAAGGAGTATGACATAGAATTGCCCCCCATCCAGAGCCTGCATGTCCAGATATAGCTCATTTCCTCACAAAAATAAACAAAGAAGTCACATGACTTCACCAACCCCTTCCACACCCTTAGAATTCACTGCCCCTAGCCCACCACCCCCTATCCATCCATAGGCCCTTGGGTCTTGCCTAACCCAAATCCACTCCCACTAACTAAGCATGTTCCTGACTATAGATGCACTGTATAAATTCATAACTGCCTCTGCTAGGGGCAGGTTAAAGTTTCTCTTCAGACCCCTGCCATGCTGGCAAGGGGGCTTAGGTTTTTCCTTCAGACCCCCTCCATTGGGAGAGCTTCCAAATAAATCCTTGCCTGCAATTGCTGGTCTCCACATCCTAATTATCTCACCCCAGAATTTAACATGGTGCTGGAAACCCAGGATCTGGGAATAGGAGACCCCTGCCACTGCCACCATACCTTGCAACCTGGGAAGCAGTGAGCAGCAGCAGCTCACTCAGGCTTACTCCCAGCTCCTGGTTGGTGAGCTTGTTGCCCGATCTTGGAAAGAGGAATCAATGGGCAGTGACAGCTCACCAGGCTTGCTCCTCAATCCTGATTGTGCAACTCTGGGTCCTTTACACTCTCTTCTGGAACTTCCCAGAGTGAACCCCAGTAACCCTTGGAATTGCATTGAGACCAGGAGATTGGTGAGAGACCTACCCTTGCCACTGCTGTAATTCCATCCAACACTGGACTCCAATTACCAGCTGGGGAGTTAAGGGAATTCTCCTCCAGAGGATCCTGTTCTTTCTCCCATTGTTTCAGACAACTTTGCAAATCATAACTAGGTTAGTGATCCTTTCCATTTTAGGGGACCATGGCAGATGTCCAACCTGCATTCCCAGAAGCCCCTCAGGAATCAGAGACATCTGATCCTGGGTATGTACTTCCTGCTGATAAATTTCTCTAACTAATTTGGGGATACCTGACTTGCATGACTTGCTCAGGTAACCTTTGAGAGTCCCTGACCTCATCCCAGCTTCCAAAAATGGGAAAAACCTTTTCTGTCTATTACCCCACCACAATTTGACCTCAGTACAAATTAGAATATGAAAATCAATGGCCAGCTCACAGTACCTTTGACATACAGATCCTTAGAGATCTGGAAAACTTCATCTAACCAATGGCAAGTGGCTAGAGGTCTCTTACATTTGGGCCTTCCTATTTCTCTGAAACTGTCCTTCTCTCTGTCAGTCATGTTCCTCTTACCAAATCCTATTGCTCAATCACAAACTTTCACCTCCCTCTCACCCACCTCCCAAATCTCCTAAAAACCTCAACTTTGACCTGGCAAGTCAAGTTCCTCCTGCACCCCCTCCCTATGTGCCTCCAACTTTGTCTCCATCCTCATCCTTGCCACCACCTTCTGCCCTTTAGCCATCTGCCACATCAACTTCAGCCCCTCCTTTCTCCCCTCTTCATACTCATTCATGAGGACTACGTCCTCCATCCTCCCCACTGTGCACCTCCACCTCCATAAACAGAAATTTAACCCCTCTCCACCTCTTAATTCTACACAAACATCAATACTTCTCCTACCTCTCAGAAAAATAGAATAGTTAAAATAAACATTCCCTTCTCACTCTCAGATCTTAGACAGATAGAAGAATAATTTAAACGTTTGTGTTTTGAATGAAAAAAAAAAGAATAATTAGGATCCTTTTCAGAAAATCCTACTACATACATTAAAGAATTCCACCTCACTCGCTCCTATGATCTCACATATCTGTATGTCTATGTCCTATTAACTTCTTCTACCACCACCCTGAGAATAAAAGCCACATTTATGCTGCAGCCACTGACTTTGCCAATTCCCTACACACACAGGACCCTCACTGACATACCCCTGGCACTGACACAATTCTTGCAGCCTACCCTACGTAGGAATATCAGGCAGACTCTAGAGGTTCAGGTCACATGGCACACTTTCTAAACTGCATAATAGAAGGCATGAAAAAGGCAGCCCTCAAAACAGTAAATTATGACAAGATCAAAGAAATTTCCCCCAAATTAGATGAAAACCCCACTGCCGTTATGAATAGATTAACTGAATCACTCCTCAAATATATTAATTTAGACCCAGATTCTGAATCCAGATGACTATAATTACATACCTACTTTAAGACTCAGGCATACCCAGATATCAGGAAAAAACTGCAGAAATTAGAGGAGGACCCTCAAACCCCTCAGAAAAAAAATAATTAAAGCAGGCTTCAAGGTCTTTAAAAATAGAGAGGAGGAAACCAAATTAGAAAAACACAAATGAAATCAAGCTAAAGCCTCCCTCCTTGTTGATGCCCTCAGAGTTGATTCCAGAAAACCCCATTCTTCTTCCCTGTGGCCACCACCTGAACCCTGTTTTAAGTGTGGGAATGAAGGACACCAGGCACATGAATGCCCTAATCTAAAACCCCCACTGGGGCCTTGTCCATTGTGCCTACATAAAGGCCATTGGAAGTCAGACTGTCCCCCAAACCCCTTTTCCAGGAAAATCCCTCCAACATGCCTCACTGGCCTAGAACCTAAATCATCTTCCTTTCCTGGCCTACTTGGAATAACAGCAGAAGACTGACAGGTCCCAGGTTTGGAGAGGTCCCACATTTCCCTCAGTAAGTCCAAACCAAGGGTTATCATCAAGGTTGGAAGTAAGCCAATCTCCTATTTAATTGACACAGAGACCACATGCTCAGTCCCTTCTGTTGGGGGCAGTAAAAATGAGCACACACCGAATTTAGCAGAGCCAGCAGCACGGCCACCAGAGCGGAGCCAACTTTCCTATTTGAGTAAGCTATAATTAGTTCACCACAACATGGTGGGTCCCACATCATGGCAGAACTCAAATCTGCCCTGTTACTTCCTCATTCTTCTTCCCCCTCAGTTCTTTGTTCTCTGTCTTCCCTCCACTGCCCAGGCTGATAAGATAGTGCACAGGCACAAGGCACGAAACTAAGGTCTGCCTCCCTCCCCGGCGACAGCAACAACCAATCCTTAGCCTCCACTACCTCACTCCCCGCTCCTCCCCCTCCCGAGGGTATATATACTTTGCCCCCTTTAATAAAGTTGCAGTTTGATCAGAACCCTGTCTTGCTGTCATTCTTTGTGTCTCTTGTCCCACCATTCTTTCTCGGCAGGTTTCGGGTCTCTGTTGCCATCCCGCTGGCCGGGACACCCTTCAGAACATTCAGGACTTTTAACATCTTCCTCAGTCTCTATTGCGGAAGTTGATGGTATCCTTCCTCTCCCTTGATTACACACCCCATTGCTTATACTATAGAAAGTTACACATTCTCACACCAATTCCTAATTATACCATCATACCCCTCCCTACTTTTAAGATGAGACATTCTATCCAAACTGCACTCCTCTGTCTCCTTTACACTACCCTTCCCCCAAGCTAGCTTCCTTCTCCTTTTGTCTCCAGTCCCAGCCCAGCCTTAACTCCTACTTCCCGTCTTGCTGACATCAGAACAGAAAGTAAAACCTCAAGTCTGAAACACTGACACTCCCTCAATAGCTTTACACCTCTCCCTGGTCAAAATCAGCCTAAAAGACAGCTCTTCTTTCACCAAAATTCCCCAGAAACTTCTCCTCAGTTTCAAGCACAGACTTAAACCCACTATTGACACACTTTGTGCCACAGAGCTGTTACACCCCACCAATGCTTCATTCAATACACCTGTCCTAGCTGTTAAAAAAACTAATGGTAGTTATCATCTAGTGCAAGACCAAAGAGCTATCAGATAACCTGGCCTATAGTCTCCTTAGTCTCCAACCCCTATAATCTCTTATCACATATCCCTCTCCAAACCACACATTACACAGTAATAAAAAATTACAAAAGTCAATCCTAATCCTGACTCTCCTCTTTCCTCTCATATTTTTCTTCACTTTTAAAAGCTATATTAATAACCCTAATGACCCCCTACTAATTATGTTTCTCCTTCTCACGTGTAGCCCTTGTCTTCTACAGCTCCTCACACAATTCATCCACCAAGCTGTTCAACCACCCAAGAATATGTAAATGAAACCTACCTGTTATGTGAACAACAATCAATAACCATCTCAAAATGCAAAACCCCACCAGCCAGACTGCACAAGAAAGAAATCCCCAATGCCCCCTGACAGCAGGAGGCAGTAAAAATGAGTTGACACCCCCTTTCCTCCACCCTTCACATGTGAACATGATTGAACACTCTTAGACTTACTTTATTTTTTATTGTTATAATCAAAACCCAGGAATGACAGGACTTGGTCCCATCCCTTGTAAAAGCCACAACTTGCAGAAGATGCAAGTTTATTACTAACCTGCCCTATTGTGGAAGGGTGACCAACCATTTACTCAGAGGGAGTATGACATAAAACAGCCCCCCCATCCAGAGCCTGCATTTCCAGATATAGCTCATTTCCCCACAAAAATAGACAAAGAAGTCACATGACCCTACCAATCCCTCCCATACCTCTAGAATTCACTGCCCCTAGTCCATCATCCCCTAGCCATCCCTATAGGCCCTTGGGTCTTACCTAAGCCAAAACCTACTTCCACTAACTAAACATGTTCCCAATTATAGATGTACTGCTTAAATTCCTGAATGCCTCTGCGAGGGGTGGGCTGAAGTTTTCTTTAGACCCCCACCATCCTGGTGGGGCATTGAGATTTATTCTTCAGACCCCCTCTGTTGGGAGACCTTTCCAATAAATCTTTGCCTGCAATCACTGATCTCTACATCCCAATTGCCTCGCCCTGACTTCTAACAATCTATTGTGGTTTTTTTTCACTTGTGCTTTTTGTGCCATATCTAAGAATACATTACTGAATCCCAGGACATGAACATTTGCCCCAATGTTATCTCAGTGCAGAAATTTTTGCTTTGCAAGAAACTACCCCTTCCCCCACAGTTCTTAAACCCCTCCCTTCCTCAACAACTATTAATTAGATTTAAGTCACAGTATACACTTGGTCTTCTAAGGAAGGAAAGGGAGTATTCCTTGAAGGAGCTAGAGGACCTAACCAACATGTATCAGCATCAGACAGAAGATTAAATATGGGACTGGATCGTGAGTGTGAATAATCAAGTGATATCAGTTGGAAAATGAAAAATTTATTAATGAGAGCTTACTTCCATGATACAGGACTAAACCCTGGCAAGGACACAGAAATGATGCTAGCATAATGTTAGGATGGCTCTTGTATTCTTAGAGAAAGGACCTCATCAAAATATTCCCTATAGGAAAATGATATCATGTCAGACTAGGTCAGCAAGATGTACTTTGGTGGTCTTAGTACTACAGATATTGGGGGTTAAATAATGTGATGATCAGTGAAATTATTTCAGGTGTAGTTGTTGCGCTATACTGAGACATCCCCTCCTAAATAGATATCAATTTACCACATTTCATGTCTCTCACTATTAACAACAAAGTACAAAACCTGGTGGGCCTCTTTGAGTTTTGGAGGCAGCATTTTCCACACTCAGGAACACTGCTTCAACCTTTTCAGTTTATTTTTTTTTAAAGATTTATTTATTTATTTATTTATTTCCCCCCCACCCCAGTTGTCTGTTCTCTGTGTCTATTTGCTGCATCTTCTTTGTCTGCTTCTGTTGCTGTCAGTGGCACAGGAATCTGTGTTTCTTTTTGTTGAGGTATCTTGTTGCGTCAGCTCTCCATGTGTGCAGCACCATTCCTGGGCAGGCTGCACATTGTTTTGCGCTGGGTGGCTCTCCTTATGGAGTGCACTACTTGTGCGTGGGGCTCCCCAACACAGGGGACACCCCTAAGTGGCAGGGCACTCCTTGCATGCATCAGCACTGCACATGGGCCAGCTCCACATGGGTCAAGAAGGCCCAGTGTTTGAACCGCGGACCTCCCGTGTGGTAGATGGAAACCCTAACCACTGGGCCAAGTCTGCCACCCCCTTTCAGTTTTGACTAGGGTCCCACAGAAGGTCAAGGATGCAATGAGAGCAGCCCTGCCTTGGGCAATTCTGGCCAGAAAACCTGTGCATTTGAAGTTGTTAGCATTGCATAGTAAACTTCTCCATCACTCCTCTTATACCCTCATTGAAGAGGTGGGTTCTGAGACAGTGGAGTATCATTTATGTATAAGACTTCAACGTGGATGTGAAGCCATTATCCATGTGGTGCAGCAGTGCTCCCAGATGTATTCACCAATGCAATGAATGTGCCACAGTGATGAAAGAGGTTGTTGATGTGGAAGGAGTAGGGATGTGGGGATTGGGGTATATGGGAACTGATTATATTTTTAAATGTAACACTTTTGTGATCTATGTATCTTCAAAAAATACAATAAAAAACAAATAAGGAAAAAATAAAACAAATGGATAAGGAGACCCCAGTGGACATCTTCCTTTAATGTGTAATTATTATAATTCAAATTAGGGAGATGGGGAAGAGTTGTCAAAATGATTTATAAATGACAACAAATTACTAATGGTTTTAATATTTGTTTTCAATTTTCATAGGAAATATAAAAGTACTTTTTTCTCTTTATTTTTTTAAATGTTACATTCAAAATATATGAGGTCTCCATATGCCCCCCACCCCCTTCACCCCACTCCTCCCATATCACACCCTCTTTCATCATCATGGGACATTCATTGCATTTGGTGAATACATTTTGAAGACTACTGCACCACATGGATAATGGTTTACATTACAGTTTACACTTTCCCCCAGTCCACCCAGTGGGTCATGGCAGGACATACAATGTCCAACAACCATCTCTGCAGTACCACCTAGGATAACTCCAAGTCCTGAAAATGGCCCCACATCATATCTCTTCTTCCCTCTCCCTACTCTCAGCAGCTACTGTGGCCACTTTCTCCACATCAATGCTACATTTTCTTCCATTACTAATCACAATAGTTCCATTGTATAATATCAGTAAGCCCACTCTAGTCCACACTCTATTCCTCCATCCTATAGATCCTGGGATGGTTATGTCCACTCCACCTCTATGTTGAGAGGGGGCTTAGATTCCACATGGATGATGGATGAAATTCTCCTGCTTGCAGTTGTAGATACTCTTGGGTCCGTGGTATGGTGGTTGACCTTCTTCACCTCCCTGTTAGCTGGCCGGGGTAAGTCCAGGTCCCCTGAATATACACCAACCCAAATGCCAACCACAGGTCTGGTAAAAGTAACAGAAGAGGCATGTGTAGAAAGATCACATCTGAGTCCAACTCCATCACACTCAGGAACACAAACTCCAAAGTACAGCTAACTGACATGGCACTGAACTCCAGAGCCATCTGCCATGACCATAGAACCTGTGGGTCTCTGTAGCTCTCAGAAGAACCAATACCTGGGCTTGTATCTACTTTGGCTGTCTCTGGGACCCTGCTGAGGCATGCATAAGTGCAACACCTCTGATGGCCTCCTGACTCTTTTTTGGAGACTTGTAACCATATAAACTCATTTGTCCTTTCCAATTCTCCCTTTTATTCAAAGTCAAAAAGCAGTTTTTAACACCTGATATTACATGGAGGCTGAGATATTCTGCTGGTCTAAATTGACCCTTTTATTCAAGGTCTTTTTCTAGTTACATCACTGTTTCTTGGTGGTAATCCCTCAGCACCAGGGAGGCTCATCCCCAGGAGTCATGTCCCACACTGGGGAGAAATAAATGTATTTACATGCTGATTATGAGCAACATGGAGGCTCTCAGGAGGTAACTCTTAGGCACCCTGAAGCTCTAGGCCTAGTTCTTATTTCAGGTGCACAGGCTCATAAGCATAATCATTAGTATCAAGGACTCATTGTTGGGCCATCCTTCTTTATTGGTCTTTGCCATTGCACTTGGGAGATTTTTGCTGTTCCATTGGGGAATGTGATAGAACTCTCCTGGCTAGGAACTCAGCACTCCCTCAGTTGTCATTTTTAAATGTAACCACTATGAAAGTATCCAAACATTTTTATGTACCCTGTGTGCATGCCCTGGAGAACTCCCTCTCAACCATGTGCCCCCTATCAATAACACCTCACATGTTCTTGATTAGCCAGGAATAGACAAACCTGGGATCATGATATCAGTTATAAACTCATGTTTGGGGATCTTCCCACAGATACTATGGGGACATCACCATTTCACCCTTCCTGCTTCAGCTTCCTGATGTTCTGGCTGCTGCCAGGGCTTTATGGACTAAAAGTCACCAATGTCCTTGCAGATGCCTTCTGCAGAGTGTATAGTGAGACAACCTGCATGGCCTTGATTCTTCTTTCATTACAATCATTAACCCAGGATGGGAACTTGGCCCAGGACAATATGGATCATAGACATTAGGTTGTTCACTGCAGTGGCATATCTTGTGACTTGGTATTCAGAGTGAATAACTTTTAACTATGCATCTTTATGATAAAATTATTTTCAATAATAATAATGTATGACATGAAATGAATAATACAATGGCTAGAAGAGAAATCAATTTTGAAGTGTTATTTTTTCACGTTTGTATTATATTTGTAATCATGCCACTAAATAATAAGAAAAAGAAATGTAGTTAACAAATAAAAGAGAAATAAGAATAATACTTTAAATTACATTAGCATACTTTGTCATTTTCTAATGAACATTTTCAAATATACAGCAACATTAAAGGAACTTTACACTGAATACTTGAATAGCCACAACCAAGGTTTTCCAGTAATATTTTACTATTTTTTTTACTACACAGCAAGTCATGAATCCATTCCTGTATCCATCAATTGTCTTTAATTTTTGTATTAAAACTTATTGTTTTAAAATACTTTCATATTTACAGAAGAGTTGTAAAGATGGTACAAAGAATTACCATATACCACACACCCAACATCCTCTTTTATTAATATCTTAAGTTATTATGGTACATTCATCACAATAATAAACCAATGTTGATACATCATTTTTAACTAATTTAACTAAATTCCATGCTTTATTTTTATTTATTTATTTAGTTTTTTACTTAAGGTCCTTTCTCTGTTCCTGAGAAAAGATATCCAAGATATTTTACTAAATTTAATTTTCCCCTTAAGCTCTCCTGGGCTAAGACACTTTTTCAGACTTTTCATGTTTTTGAAGACCTTGAAAGTTTCAAGGAGTATTGGTCAGTTATTTTAGAGATGACCCTCAATTGGAGTTCATCTGATGTTCCCTGGTGTTATGAATTTCTGGGAGAAAGACCCATGTGTTGAAGTGCAATTCTCAAAACCCTTATCAAGGGTACATGCTATCAACCTGAGTTCTAATTGATGAGTTAAACTTGGTCTACTGGCTGCTGGTGCTTGACAGTTTTCTCCACTGTAAAGTTAATTGTTTCCCCTTTTCCAATTGTTCTCTTCAGCTGAAAATCACTAAACATAACCCATTGAACAGGCCCACCTTGTGCTCCATTTACTTGAGGTGGGTCTACATTAATTATGTGGCATCATCTGCACAAGAGATTTGTCACTTCCCCACAGGAGATTGGTCACTTCCCTATTTATTTATATATAGATGTATTATTCATTGACTTATAATCTTATATGGCCTTATTTATTTTCTTAACCAAATAGTTTAAACTTTGGGAGCTCTTTCCCTTAATTTGGGTCCCTTATCCCTTTGAAGTGCCTCTCATTGTTTTGTTTTATTAGCAGTTCCTTGAGAAAATATTAGTAAGCTGAATTGAGAAATACTCAGAAAGGCAAAAGCCCATAATTTGCCCAGTATTGCAAAAATATATATGTATAATTCACTACATTAACAAGTTAAAACAGAAAAAGAAAAGAAATCCAATTGATTATCCCATTAGATACTGAAAAACCATTTGTCAAAATTCAATATTCATTCATGAAAAAAATGCTTAGCAAACTAATATTCAAAGGAACTTAATGTAATGAAGAGTGTCTATAAATATATAATACCAAAGATGAAATATTTCATGCTTTCCTGCTAAAATTTCCTGCTAAAATTGGGAATAAGACAATGATGTCCTCTCTTGCCATTTTTATTCACATTACCTGGAAGACCAGGCCAGTGCAATGAGAGGGAAAAAAGGAGAGAGAATGAAAGTGAGAGGGAGGAAACATACAGAAGTAAACTATCCTGCTATTTACAATATCATTGTTTACATAGAAAATTTCCTGGAATATCATCAACAAGAATGCACTACAACTAATAAGTGACTTTAACAGGGTCTCTTCTGTCACTTTTACTGAACCTGTGGTTGGTGTTGGGATTGGTGTATGTTCGGGAGACTTGAATCTCTGGGCTGTCTATATCCCAGCTGGGCCCTGATCCTTAGCAGAGTTGCAACACCTACCCTCCATTTCATTGGACTTACCCAGGTCAGTTAACAGAGAAGTGAGGCTGGCCAACCACAGCACCAGGGAACTCAGTGTACAGCTGTAAGCAGGAGAATTCCATTTATCAGCCATGTGGGACATAAGCCCCTCTCAATTTAGAGGTGGAGTGGACATCACCATCCCAGGGTCATCAGGAGGAGGAATAAAATATGGATTAGAGTGGACTTACTGGTATTCTACTATAGAATTATTGTGACTCTAGCAATGGAAGAAATTGTGTCATTGTTGTGGAGACAGTGGCCACTGGAGTTGCTGAAGGTAGGGAGAGAGAGGTTTAATATTGGGGCAGTTTGGAGACTTGGAGTTGCTCTCAATGACATTGCAGGGACAGATACAAGACATTATATATTCTGCCATAACTCACTGAATGGACTGTGAGAGAGGGTAAAATACAACATAAACTAGAACCCATTCTGCATAACAATGCTCCAAAACCTACTCATCAAATGTAATGAATGTGCCACACTAATGAAAGAAGTTATCAATGTAGGAGGAGTTGGTGGGTGTGGGGAGTGTGGTATATGGGAACCTCTTATATATTTAATGTAACATTTTGGGAGATCTATGTATCTTCAGAAAAAGGTAATAAAATATAAAAATAAATAAGTAAAGTCACTACTGATAAAAAAGTCAACATAAAAATTCAAGTCTTTGTTTATGTAAGTGACAAACTGCATGTTTTAAAGTTTTTTAAAAAGTTCATTTACAATATCTTCAAAAGTACAAGGAGTAGGATGAAAAACAACACTAAATATTACAAAACACTAGGGAATAAAACTAAAGAAACCATAAATTTTGGAAAGATATACTATGATATGGATGAGAAGGATCATAATACATAAGATATAATTTCTCATCAAAATAATATTTTATTTCTACACAATCCAATGAAATTCCTCAGTGCTGTTTTGTAGAAGTTGACAAACTGATTCTCACATTTATTTGGAAATTCCAAATATCTAGAATAACCAAAAGAAGTTGAAAAATACATCTATGCTTGGGGATTTACAGTATTTGACTTCCAGGCTTTCTGTAAGGCTACTTTAATCAAGATTTATGGAATGGACATAAGGAGGACAAATATAGATAAATATAACAGAGTGGAAAATCCAGATATATAACTATGTAGTCCACTGATTTTTTAAAAGGCATCAAAGCAAATTAAAGGGGAAGCTAGGCTGGAAAAACTTTATTTCACATGAAAAATACAAACCGATTCCTACTACAGCTCATGCAAAAACTGAGTCCAAGATAGATAGACTTAAACATAAATGTTAAGTATAAAGCTTTTAATTTTATATTAAATATAAAATTGACTAATTAAACATCACCAAAATCGTATCTTCTGTTATTCAACATATATCTTAAAGAAAATTAATACACAAGCCAATGTTTGAGAGAAAATATTCACAAAACATAACTGACAGTACACTTAAAAACAGAATAGATTAAAAATTCTTATAGGAATCCAGGAAGGTGAGGTAGTGAAGAGCAGGCTGCACTTCTCCAGAAGCTGTTTGAAATCATGGAGGTTTGCAGGGCAAAAAGGAAGCTGCAAGGCCATGGGGGCATTTGGAATGGACAGCTGGGAAGAGGTCCTGCCAGGCACTGGGGTAAAAGTAGGCAGCAGGATTAAGGCAGTGTGCCAGTGCCCAGATGGGCACTGGAGGGGTGGTCAGCAGTGGGGTGATCCAACCAGTGAATGGATAACCTAACCGGATGCCAAAAGCTTGAGAGGGAGGTCTATATATTTGTTTATGTTTTCCTCCCTTTCCTCATTTATGTATATGTCCAGGAAGCACTGCACACTCCAAGGAGAATCAATCCTAGCAGACATACTCTGAGACATTCACTAACCAGATTGTCAAATGCCAAAGAGATTTCTGAATGAAGCAAGAGAAAAGAGATCAATCACATAAAATGTTTGATTAAGATAAGATTAAGAGCTGATTTCTCATCTGAAAACAAATTTAGAAAGATTGAAATTATACAAAGCAGTAACTCTGACTACAATGGAGTGAAGCTGAAATCCTATAATGGACGGAGAATTGGAAAATTTAGAAATACATGTGAGTTAAACAACATACTCTTAAACATTCAATGGGTCAAGGAGGAAATTGCACGAGAAATCTGTAAATATCTAGAAGCAAATGAAAATCAAAACACTACATATTAAAACTTATAGGAAGCAGCAAAAACAATTCTAAGAGAGAAATTTATGTCCATAAATGCCTACATTAAAAAAGAAGAGAGTCAAAATCAAAGATGTAACTTCACATGTGGACGGACTAGAACAAGAAGAGTAGTCAAACCCAAATCAAGCATAAGGAAAGAAATAATAAAGATTAGAGCAGAATTAAATTAAACTGAGAAGAAAAAAGCAGAGAGAATTAATAAAACAAAAAACTGTTGCTCTGAGAAGAATAAATTTGACAAACACTTAGCAAGACTAAAGAGAAAAAAGAGAGAAGATGCAAATAAACAAAATCATAAATCAGAAAGTACAACATTGATCCCACAGAAATAAGGAGTATCATAAGAGGATATTCTAAAAAAACTGTATGCAAACAAGTAGCACAACTTATTAAAAGGGTGAATTTTTATAAACACACAACCTCCACTTTTGAAAGAAGAAATAGAAAACCTCAACAGACCACTCACAAGTAATGAGATAGAATCAGTCTTCAAAAACTTTCAGTACCAAAAAAAATCCCAAGACCAGATGGCTTTACAGGTAAATTTGCTCAATAATTCCAAAAAGACCTAACTGCAATCTTTTGCAAATTCTTCCAGAAAGTCAAAAGGAGGTAACTTTACCTAATTCATGCTATGATGCCAATATCTCCTAATATCAAAACCACATAAAGACACTACAAAAAATTAAAAATTTTGGAATTTTTCTTATGAACTTACAAACAAAATTCTTACAAATCAAAGCCAACACATCGAAGGAATTATGCACCATGGTCAAGTAGGTGTTATCCCAGTTATGCAAGGGTGGTTCAACATGAGAAAATCAATTAGGGTAATATACCACATTAACAGATCAAAGGAGAAAATTACCTGTCATCTCTCTTGACTCAGAAAGCGCATTTGACAAGCTTCATCTTTCCTGATAAACACTCTTTGAAAAATAGGAATACAACAAAACTTATTTAACATGATAAAAATCATATATGAAAAACCCACTATCATCTTATTTAATGGTGAAAGGGTAAAGTCTTTCTTCTAAGATCTGAAATGAAAAAAGGATGCCCAATGTCACCATTTTTATTTGACATTGTGTTAAAAGTTATTTCTAGAGCACTTAGGCAAGAAAAAAAAAATGCTTCAAAATTGAAAAGGAAGAAGAAAAATGTTCATTATTACAGGTAGCATGGCCCTATATATAAAAGTTCTGAAAAAATCTACAAAAAGCTACTAGAGCTGATAAACAATTTCAATAAAGAGGTAGGATATAAGACCAATATGAAAAAATCAAAAGTGCTTCTTTACACTAAAAATGAGCAATCTGAGGAGGAAATCAGGAAAATCTTCTATCTACAATAGCAACTAAAAGAATAAAATATCTAGGGAAAAACTTAAGTAAAGATGTAAAGGACTTATACACAGAAAACTACACAACATTGCTAAAAGAAATCAAAGAAGATAATAGTAAGTGGTTGTATATTCTATGTTCATGGATTGAAAGACTAAACCTCATTAAGAGGACAATTCTAGCTAAATTAATTTACAGATTCCATGTAATCCCAATAAAAATTCCAACAGCATTTTTACAGAAATAGAAAAGTCACGTATCAAATTTATTTGAAAGGATAGAGTCCCATAGCCAAAAACATCTTGAAAAAGAAAAATGAAGTTGGAGGACTCACTCTACCTGAACTTAAAACATTCTCAAGGTACGGAGGACAAAACTGCATGTATTAGCACAAGGATAGAAATCTTACTCAGTTATTCAAATAGAGAGATCAGCAATAGACCCACACATCTATGGCCAACTGATATTCAATGAGGCTGCCAAATCCACCTGTCTGAGACAGAATAGTGTCTTTAACAAATGGTGTTAGTAGAACTGAATATCATATCCAAAAGAATGAAAGAGGACCCCTATCTAACATCCTATACAAATGTTAACTCAACATGGCTCAAACACTAAAATATAAGAGCCAGGGCCATAAAGCTCCTGGAAGATAACGTAGGAAGCATCTACATGACCTTGTGATAGGCAATGGTTTCATGAACTTTAAACCCAAGGTGTAAGCAATGAAAGAAAAAATAAATAAATGGAACCTCCTCAAAATAAAAAACTTTGTGCTTCAAAGGAGTCTGTCAAGAAAGCAAAAATGTAGTCTACTCAAAGGGAGAAAATGTTTGGGAAGCACATATCCAGTAAGGGTCTAGTATCCACAATATTAAAAAAACACTATATGTCAATGATAAAAAGAAAAAAAAAACATTTTAAAATGTGCAAAACACTTGATCAGAAAAATTTCCAAAGAGGAAACACGGATGACTGTAAAGCACATGAAAAGATGTTCAATATCACTAGTTATTGGGGAAATGCAATTCAAAACACAATGAGATCATACTAATGACTATGCTTGTGAGCCTATATGCCTGAAATAAGAACAAGATCTAGAGCAGCACTGTGCCTAGGAATTTATTCCTGACAGCCTTCATGTTACTCAAATGTGGCCAGTCTCGAAGCCAAACTCAGCATGTAAATGCAATGCATTCCCCCCAGCGTGGGACATGACACCTGGGGATGAGCCTCCCTGGCACCAAGGGATCACTACCAAGTACCAACTGATGATGCAACTAGAAAATGACCTTGAATTAAAGGTTCAATGCGGATCAGCAGAATATCCCTGTCTACATATAATAACATGACTTTAAAATGCTGTTTGACCTAATGGAAGGGGGAAATGGAAAGGAGAAATGAGTTTATATGGCTATGAGTCTCTAAAAAAGAGTCTGGAGGTTGTCAGAAGGATTGCCCTTATGCACACCTGAGAAGAGTCTAATAGACACATAAAGTAGATACAACCCCAGGTATTGGTTCATTTGAGGGCTAAAGAGACCCACGGGTTCTATGGTCATGGCAGATGGGATTCACTGCCATGTCAGATGGCCCTTCTTTGGAGTTGGTGTTTCTGCGTGATGAAACTGGACTCAGATGGGATCTCTTTTCACAAGACTTTCATGCTACATTACTGGAATTGTAGTTGGTGTTGGGGTTTAAGATATATTTAGGGGATTGAATCTCTGGACTGACAATATGATAGCCAGGCCCTGAGCCTCAACAGACTTCAGCTCCTACACTCTGATTTATTGGACTCACCTCACTCAGCTAAGATGGAGTTGAAGAAGGACAACCACCACACCATGGAGCCTAGAGAGCCTACAACTGAAAGCAGGAGGATTGCATCCAGTAACCATGTGGAATCTGAGCCTCCTCTTGACATAGAGGTGCAACGGACACAACCAATCCAAGGTCCACAGAGAAAATGTGGCATTGGAGTGGGAAAAGTGGCCATGGTGCCTGATGGGTATGGGGAATGGCAGGAAGAGATGAGATGTGGAGGTGCCTTTGGGACTTGGAGTTGCCCTGGATGGTGCTTAAGGGGCAATCACCAGACATTGTAAATCCTCCCAGGGCCCACTGGATGGAACGTGGGAGAGTATGGGCAATGATGTGGACCATTGACCATGAGGTCAGAGATGCCCAGAGATGTACTTACCAAATGCAATGGATGTGTCATGATGAAGGGAGTGAATGTTGCTGGGGGGGAAGTGGTGGGGTGGGGGTGGTGGGGTTGAATGGGACCTCATAGTTTTTGAATGTAATATTTTTACAAAATGAATAAAATTTTAAAAAAACCACAATGAGATATTTCATATCCACTATACTGGCTGCTAGTTAAAAAACATAAAACTACAAGTGTTGGAAAGGATGTGGAGAAATAATAACACTCATTCATTGCTGTTGTGAATGTAAAATTGTACAGCCACTGTGGAGGAAGCTAAGTATAGATTTGTCTATACTATAGCTAAGTATAGACATATACTCAGAAGAATTGAAAGCAAGGGTACAAATTGATATATGCAGCATTATTCACAATTGCCAAAAGATGGAAGCAACACAGGTTTCCATCAACAGATGAATGGATAAACAAAATCTGATATATACATAAGATGGAACATAATTCACTTTTAAGAAGGAATGAAGTTCTGACCATGTGTATGGTGAGTGAAAGAAGCCTGACTCAAAAGGACAAATATTGCATGCTCTCACTATGAACAAGATACTGAACAGACACATGGAGGTAGAGTCTGGAAGATAGGTTACCAGAAGATAGAAAAGGAGTAAAGATTGATGATCTGATGCATAATCTTGGCAGAAATTATGATTAGATTAATTGAAAGAGTTTGGAAATGGAAAGAAGTTAAGGAGGCACAACAATATGATTGTAATTAACAGCACTGAAAAGTTAATGTGAATGTGATTGAAAGGGGACGTTTGACCCACCCTTGAGGCTAGAAGGAAAGCTAGAGTATAAAATGGGCTGCTGTATAAGGCAGTGAATTATGAAGTAGTCAATGTTTGTAGTTAAGAATATGAGTATAAGAATGACCTTTCTGTGGGAAAAGTGGCCATGGTGGCTGCTGGGTGCAGGGAATGGGAGGAAGAGATGAGATGTGGAGGCATTTTTGGGACTTGGAGTTGTCCTGGGTGGTGCTTCAGGGACAATTACTGGACATTGTAGATCCTCCCAGGGCCCACTGGATGGAACGTGGGAGAGTATGGGCTATGATGTGGACCACTGACCATGAGGTGCAGCGATGCCCAGAGATGTACTTACCAAATGCAATGGATGTGTCATGATGATGGGAGAGAGTGTTGCTGTGGGGGGAGTGGTGGGGTGGGGGCGGTGGGGTTGAATGGGACCTCATATTTTTTTAATGTAATATTTTTAAAAATGAATAATAAAAAAAAATTAAAAAGAATGACCTTTCAGGATCTATAGCAAGGAATGTCACTAATACAGTGTGCTGATAGTGGAGTGATATATGGGAAAAGCACATAAAACAATTCTATGGGGTATGAATTGGTTTGTTGTCATACCTATGTTTTCAAAATAGAGGCCCATGCTGAAACTAACAAAATATTAAACTTACATCCTGGGTAAGTCCTGCTAATTTATCATATATAATGACAAAAATCTGTGAAATATATAAGCCACACTTATGAAAATAAAACAGGCCTACATACCAAGTCCTCAATATTAAGCCTTGGGTATATGAACATTATTCCTGTAAAAATGAAACAGTCTGTTTAAAATTAATGCCTAAGAGTTAAATCTTGAAAATCTCTCTGTTATGCAGCTATGGCTTCTTTCTCTCAGCCAACCTCAATAAATAAACACATTAACTTCCCCCAACATGGTACATGATTTCCTAGAGATGAAACTCCCTGGCACTGAGGGACTATTACAAAGCATTAACCAGTGATGCATGTGGAAAGACTGACCAAAAGGGGGAAACTTTAAATAAAAAAGAATTTTTATGGCTAAGAGATTTAGATTTCAAAGTGACTCAAAAGGTCATTCAGAGGTAATATTTATGCAAGTCTAAGACAGATTTCACTAAAAACCTCAGTAATCAAAGCCTCAAACCTCAAACAAGAGTACTCCTGAGGGCTCTAGGTATATCTAGACACCAGAAGAAAGACACAGAGCCCCATAAAATCAACACCCCTTAAGTGGGCCTCATTTGGGAATATATGATAGTCTATATTCCAAATATAACACAGTTTTACTTATTTATAATTCTTCAAATCATGATTCCTCTACAACTTTTATTTGAACTTATAGTTCCCAATATACCAACTAAACATATCTCTCAGAGCTTAAATATTTGTGATTGTTTGTATGTCAGTTGAGCTCTGAATCCCACTAGCCTGGTTGCAAACTCCAACTCTCCATTTTTCCTGGCTTGCCCTGGACAACCAACAAAATGGTGATGATGGACAAGTCCCATCACAATAAACAAGGAGCATTTACAACTACAAAGAAAACAATTCCTTCCCTCTGTCCCATGATATCTAAGTTCCCTCTCATCCTCAAGTAGTCAGAATGGACCTTTCCAAGTCCCTCAAGACTGAAGAGTGAACAAACAAAGAGGAGGAGTGTAACCACAGACAAAAGAGACTTATTGTTGTTGTAGTTTTTATCTCATGTTAATGGAAGAACATGTAAAACTGATAAAAAAGCTGATTACTAGGTGTTCTGTTTGGAAGGGGAGGGATGAACGGATGGTAAATAGGTCATATTTGTGTTTGTGATATTTTTCTGTATGATACTTTAATGATGGTCACATGACAGCATCCATTTGTTAAGGCCTATGAACTGTACAGCACAAAGGGTAAACCATAATGTAAGCTACATCTTTGGTTAGTAGAATTTTTTCAATATTGGTTCATCAAGTGTAACAAATATACCACATTAATTAAATATGTTAATAATAGGAGAAACTGTATATATGAGTATATAGGGTTGTTTATATGGGAATTCCTATGTTTTTGGTATAATTTTTCTGTAAATGTAAATCTAAAAATTCTATAAAAATAAAGTGTATTATTCCAAAAAAAACTATAATTCAAAATTACAAGGTTAAAACCATTCTCTGGAGAACATCTGGGAAGATGAAATATTAGAGAAATGCAAGTCTCACTTTTTTCCAGGACAGGCAGAAATGGCCTGTTAAAAATGATCTAGGGAATAGAGTGGTGTCCAGAGGAAAGCTGGACACCACTCAGAAGAGAGGATCAAATGAAAAGAATTTCAATGCAAAAATTCTCAAACACATTCTGACTGTGTTTGAACTGAAGGGCTGTCCAAGTTCACTATCTGCTGGCAGCCCAAAGAAGTACATGCAAAGCAATTAAAAGTAAATAAATGAGAAGCTTTTTCAGGTCCTTACAGCCTCCCTCCCCAAGGCCCTAAGAAATGGGACTGCAAACCATCACTGGGAACATGTCTCAAATTTGAGCAACTAAACAGGGATAGTCCTAAAGTACTAGAACAGGTTGAACCAAGAATCAAAGTATGGCAGTAACACACAGTCTCATATCACTAAATCCCTAAGCAAGAGAGAGAAATTGAGCATCAGAATAAATTCACCAACATAATCAAATGCTTAGACATCAGCAAAAAATAACAAACCATACTAAGAAAATGGAAGCTATGGCTTAGAGAAAGGAATATATCAAAGGCCTGGATTAGATACAGGATTTGAGACAACTAATCAACAAGATTCATGCAAATCTCCTAAGTCAGATCAAGGAGTTGGAAAAACAATATATCTTAAGAAATAAAGGACATCAAGAGGACAAGGGTAAAGACAAAAAAATTTTTAAAAACCTGAATAGAAAAAATAAAGCTTATTGGGATGAAAGACACAATAGGTGAGATTAAAAAAACAAACAAAAAAAAACAAGTTAGTGCCATACAACAGCAGAGCAGAATAAAAATGATAGAAGAAAGAATAATTGGTGCAGAAGACAGTGGAGCTGAGATTGAAGTCAGAGAAAGACAGAGAAAGAAAAGAATGGAAAAAATTGGGTAGGGAGTCAGGGAGTTGAAAGACAGTATAAAGCATAACAACATACATGACATGGGAATTGCAGAAGGAGAAGAGAAGGGAAAGGGGCAAAAGAGTATTTGAGGAAATAGTGGCTGAAAATTTTCCAGCTCTCATGAAAGAAATAAATATACATGTCTAAGAAGCACAGCTTACCCCAATCAGAATAAATCTGAATAGGCTTACCTGAAGACACATACTACTCAGAATGTAAAACTCCAAAGAAAAAAAGAAAATTATGAGATCAGTAAGGGAGAAACAAACCATCACATACAAGGGCTATCCAGTAAGACTTAGTGAGGCTTTCACATCAGAATTCATGGAGGCAAGAAGACAGTGGCAAGATATAATTAGATACTGAAAGAGAAAAAATGTCAGCTGAGAATGCTTTTTCTAGCAAAACTGTTTTTCAAATATGAAAGTGAGTTTAAAATATTCACAAATAAACAGAAATGAAGGGAGTTCATGAAAAGGAATCCACCTTTGCAGAAAATATTAAAGGAAGCCTCATAACCTGAAAGTAAGACAGGAGAGAGAGGCTTAAAGGAGAGTGTAGAAGGCAAGACTAGTAGAAAGGATAACCAAAAAAGTAAAAAGACAGACAAAAATACGACATGGCATATGAAAACCAAAGAGTAAAATGGTGGAAGTAAAGAAAGCATTTAGAGTAATATCATTGAATATAATTGGATTAAACTCCACAATCAAAAGATATAGACTGACAGGATATATTTAAAAATTCAATAGCCATCCACATTCTGTTTACAAGAGACTCATCTTAGATCCAGGGATATAAATAGAAAGTGAAAGATTATAAAATGATATTCCATGCAAACTGTATCCAAAAAAGAACTGAGATATCTATACTAATATTGGACAGAACAACTTTAAAAGAGAAAGATAAAAGTTGATATATATGTACACATATACATACAGACACATACACATACATAGCACAATCACCAAGAAAAAGTAACAGTCTTAAATTTCTATGGACCTAACTAAGGAGCCCCCAAAATACATGAAGCAAATTCTGGTAAAACTGAAGGGAGAAAGAGACATCTTACAAAAATAGCTGAAGACTTGAATAACCATTCACACGTTAGATAGAACAACTAGACATAAGATCTACAAGGAAACAGAGCACTTGAACAAAATGATAAATGAGCTAGACCTAACAGACATACAGTTCAATACAGAATGTTGCTTCCCTAATCAGTAAGTTATACAGTATTCTCAAGTCCTCATGGAACTTATTCTAGGTTAGACTACATGTTGGGTGACAAAGCAGGTATCAATAATTATAAAAAGATTGAAATTATGCAAAACACCTTCTCAGATCTAACAGAATGAAACTTGACATAATAGTACATTTGAAATGGGGAAATTTGCAAATTGGAAGTTAAACAATCACTGGATACAAGAATAAACTGTAAGACAAATTAGTAAATATCTTGCAATGAATGAAAATGAGAATACAATGTATCAAAACTTATGGGATACAGTAAAGGCAGCAATATGAGGGAAATTTATAGCCCTGAATTCCTATATTAAAAAATGAAGAAAGAACTGAAATAAAAAACCTAACAACACATAGAGGTACTAGAAAAAGACAGCAAACTGATCCCAAAGGAAGCAGAAAGAAAGAAAGAAACATTAGAGCAGAAATTAATGAAATTGAGAACAAAAAAAGAAAACAATAAAGAAAATGAATAAAATGAAAGCTGTTTTTTTGAGATCAATAAAATAAACAAACCAATAAGTAGACTAACAAGAGAGAGAAGATGCAAATAAATAAAATCAGAAAAGAAAGGGGGGAATGTTATGACTGAATCCACAGGAATAAAATGGATCATAAGAGGGTGATATGAGAAATTGTATGCCAATAAATTAGAAAACCTAGATGAAATGGACAAATTCCTAGAAATGCACAAGCAACCTACAGTGATCCTAAAAGAAATACAAGAACTTAACAGTCAACAAAAACCTCTGAACAAAGAAATGTCCAGGACCAGGTGGTTGCACATGTGAATTCTACCTAACTTTTTGAGAAGGATTAATACCAATCAAGCTTAAGTCTTCCAAAAAATTGAAGAAGGAAAATTGCCCAACACATTCTATGAAATAATCACCCTAATACCAGAGCCAGATGGAGATACTACAAGAAAGCAATCTTGTAGATTATAGACAAATCTCTCTAATGAACATAGATGCAAAATATCTCAGCAAAACACTTGCAAGTAAAATCCAACAACATATTAAAAAAACTTATACAACATGACCAAACAGGATTTTTTCTAGTATGCAAAGGTGGTTCAACACAAAAAAATAAATTAATGCAATACATCACATAACAAATTGAAGGAAAGAAATCACATCATCATCTCAATGCAGAAAATGCATTTGGCAAAAGCCAGCATCCTTTCTTGATAAAAAACAGTTTGAAAGTTAGAAATAAAAGGAAAGTTCCACAATATGATAAAGAGCATATATGAAAAATCCATAGCCAATACCACTCTCAATGGGAAAAGGTTGAAAGCTTTTCCTCTATGATCAAGAGCAAGACAAGGGTGCCCACTGTCAATAGTTATTTAGCATTGTGCTGGAAGTTCTAGCTAGACAAGAAAAAAAAGAATAAAAGGCACCTAAATAGGAAAAGAGGAAGTAAAACTCTCACAGTTCATGGATGACAAGATCCTATATTTAGAAACTTCTGTAAGATCTATGACAAAGCTGTGTGAGCTAATAAACATGTTTGGCAAAGCAGCATGATAAAAGATTAGTATGTCAAAATAAGTAATGAATTTCATGTTCATGGATTGGAAGATTAAATATCATGAAACTGCCAATTTTTACCCAAATTGATTTATAGATTTAATGCAATACCAATCAAAATACCAACAGTACTTTATAGAAATAGAAAAGGCAATTACATAATTTATTTGGAAGGGAAAGTGTTTATAAATAGCTAGGAAACATCCTTAAAAAAACAAGACTGATGTGTGAGAACTGTTACTGCTTGAACTTGAAATGTATTGCAGTGCTACAGTGATCAAAACAGCATATTATTGGCATGAAGATAGACAAAATGATCAGTGGAATAGAATTGAGTCAAGAAATATAGCTTCATCTCTATGGCCAATTGGTTTTTGACAAATCTACAAGTCCACATTACAAAGACAAAACAGTCTCTTCAACAAATGGTACTGGGAGAACTGGATATCCACAACCAAGTGAATGAAAGATGACATTATCTCATTCCTTATATAAGAATCAACTCAAAAGAGATAAAAAAAATCACCTAGAAGAATTTTAAAAGCCAGGACCATAAAACTCTAAAAGAAAATACAGGGCAACACCAAGATATCGTGGTAGGTGGTTGTTCCTTGTACCTTACACCTAAAGCACGACAAAGGAAAAATATAGATAAATGGGACCTTTTCAAAATTAAATGCTCCTGGACTTCAATGGACTTTGTCAAAAGGGTAAACAGGCAACCAAGTCAATCTGAAGAAAATATTTGGAAATCACACATCCAATAATGGTTTAATATACATGAAATATAATGAGATGTTACAGCTAACAACAAAAAGACAAATGGACCAATTGAAAAATGGGAAAAGGGGAGTTGTGGGAAGATGGTGCTGGACTAAAAGGTAGAATTGAATGTTCTCACCAAAACAATGGAGAGAGAGCCAAAATCTGTCTGAGGGACCTATTTTGGGGACCAGCAGACCAGGACAGTACTAGACAACTCCCAGAAGGGTGACAGAGAGAGGTGAAGAAGCCAAATTGACAAATACGAGTTACCCAGCCTCTGCAGCAACTGAGAAGGGGTCCTATCCCACACTCCCAAGATATTAAGCTGGAGTAAAACCCCTGTCTCACTGTAGTCAACTATATGGGAACAGACTTCTTCCTGCCTGTCAACTGTTTCAAGGGAAAAGGGAATGGAAGCCTGGGTGAGTTTCTTCAGTGAATTTGGAGGGCAGAGACCACTTTGAATCTCCAGTCTGGAGATTCAACACAGGAACACAGGAAATCTGATACTGAAACACCTCCAAGGAAAGGTGCACTGACTAGTGCCATCTGCTGGCTTGTCTGGAAACTACATGGACAAAAACTGTTCTCACTCTCGGAATCCAACCCATGAGGAAAAAATCTGCACTCTACTAGTAAGTCCCTGACCAATTTTGAAAACGTAAGCCAGGCAACCTTAAAGACTGAGAATAAGTTGAACCAAATATCAAAGAAGAGGTGTGGGGGTAAAAAACAGTAGGCAAAAGAGAGAAATTAGCCATCAGGGTAAATTCACCAACATATTCAGATGCCTATAAATTAGCAAAAATTACAAGACATTCTAGGAAACAGGAAGAGATGGCTCAGCAAAAACAAAAAACAAAACAAAACAAAAAAACAAATATCCTAAAGAGATACAGGATTTAATGCAATTAATCAGTGATAATCACAAAAACTCTCCTAAATCACCTCAAAGAATTTAAAGAAAATATGACTACGGAAATAAAGGATATTAAGAAGACACTGTGAAAGCATAAAAAACAATTTGAAAGTCACCAAAGAACAGTAGCAGACCTTATGACAAGAGAGATGACATTAAAAATACATTAGGGGCACACAAGGGCAGATTTGAATTCCTTGAAGAAAAATTAGTGATTTCAAAGAGAACATCTGAACTGGTAAACACAGGCAAACAGAAAGAGAAGGGAATGGAAAAAATGGAGTGGAGTCTCAGGGAATTGAATGACCACGCAAAATGCAAAAACATTTGCATTATTGGTGCCCCAGAAGGAGAAAAGAATGGAAAAAGGGCAGAAAGAATATTTGAGGAAATAATCACTGAGAACTTCCCAACCCTTATGAAGGACATAAATATCAATAACTAAGAAGGACAGTGCACCCAAAAAAGAATAAATCTCAATTGGCCTACCCTAAGACACTTACTATTCAGAAAGACAAATATTAGATATAAAGAGAGGATTTAATTAATTTATTTTTTTTATTTTTTAATTTATTTTATTTTATTTTATTTATTGATTTTGTAAAAATATTACATTAAAAAAATATATGAGGTCCCATTCAACCCCACCACCCCCACCCCACCACTCCCCCCCCCCCCCAGCAACATTCACTCCCATCATCATGACACATCCATTACATTTGGTAAGTACATCTCTGGGCATCTCTGCACCTTATGGTCAATGGTCCACATCATGGCCCATACTCTCCCACATTCCATCCAGTGGGCCCTGGGTGGATTTACAATGTCTGGTGATTGCCCCTGAAGCACCGTCCAGGGCAACTCCAAGTCCCAAAGGCACCTCCACATCTCATCTCTTCCTGCCATTCCCCATACCCATCAGGCACCATGGCCACTTTTCCCACTCCAATGCCACCTTTTCTCTGTGGACCTTGGATTGGTTGTGTCTGTTGCACCTCTATGTCAAGAGGAGGCTCAGATTCCACATGGATACTGGATGCAATCCTCCTGCTTTCAGTTGTAGGCACTCTAGGCTCCATGGTGTGGTGGTTGTCCTTCTTCAACTCCATCTTAGCTGAGTGAGGTGAGTCCAATAAATCAGAGTGTAGGAGCTGAAGTCTGTTGAGGCTCAGGGCCTGGCTATCATATTGTCAGTCCAGAGATTCAAATCCCCTAAATATATCTTAAACCCCAACACCAACTACAATTCCAGTAATGTAGCATGAAAGTCTTGTGAAAAGAGATCCCATCTGAGTCCAGTTTCATCATGCAGAAACACCAACTCCAAAGAAGGGTCATCTGACATGGCAGTGAACCCCTTCTGCCATGACCATAGAACCCGTGGGTCTCTTTAGCCCTCCAAGGAACCAATACCTGGGGATTGTATCTACTTTATCTGTCTCTTAGACTCTTCTCAGGTGTGCATAAGGGCAATCCTTCTGACAGCCTCCAGACTCTTTTTTAGACACTCGTAGCCATATAAACTCATTTCTCCTTTCCTTTTCCCCCTTACATTAGGTCAAACAGCATTTTCAAGTCATGTTATTATATGTAGACAGGGATATTCTGCTGATCCACATCGAACCTTCAATTCAAGGTCATTTTCCAGTTGCATCATCAGTTGGTAGTTGATAGTGATCCCTCGGTGCCAGGGAGGCTCATCCCCGGTGTCATGTCCCACGCTGGGGGGAATGCATTGCATTTACATGCTGAGTTTGGCTTCGAGACTGGCCACATTTGAGTAACATGAAGGCTGTCAGGAGGAAATTCCCAGGCACAGTGCTGCTCTAGGCCTTGTTCTTATTTCAGGCATATAGGCTCACAAGCATAGTCATTAGTATCAGGGGCTCACTGTTGGACCCTCATTCCTTCCCGGTCCTTGCCGCTGCACCCGGGGGACTGCCACTGCTCCCCTAGGAACCACGACAGAGCACCCCCAGCCAGGAACCCAGTACCCCCCCCAGCTGTAGTTTTTAATTGTTGTGACTATGAGTATATCCAAACATTACCATGCACCCTGGACATATGCCCTGTATAGCTCCCTGTCAGCCATATATCACCTGTCAATAGTATCCTATACCAGTATTCCTCTGCTGCCATTGTTGAACCACTCTGATCCAGAACTTCCTGAAAATTGAAGCCCAATATAATGTCAGGATCCCTTACTAGCAAAATGGCATATAGCAATGGGTTTAAAGGTTAGATATAGAATACGTGTTGACTTGGAAAAATTCTACATCTTATCTTTTTTTTTTTTCCCTAATTATTGAACTTCTCTTCACAAGAGCCCTAGGCCACAGCAATTCATATATACAATATACAGCACTCCCACACATCCACCACAAAACCTTTTCCCTTCCACAGCAATACTCTTACAACCTATTCACATCATATTTACTTAAAGTGAAAAGAGAGGATTTTAAAAGCAGCAAGAGAAAGCAAAGCATCCCATAAAGGGAAACTCAATAAGATTAATTGCTGACCTCTCATAAGAAACCATGGAGGAGAGAAGAAAGTGGTATGGCATATTTAAGGTACTGAAAGAGAAAAACTGCCAGCCAAGAATTCTGTTTCTGGCAAAGTTGTTCTCCAAAAATGAAGGTGATTGTGCAGCTGGCCCATGTGTAGTGCTGATGCACGCAAGGAGTGCCGTGCCACACAGGGGTGTCCCCATGTAAGGGAGTCCCATGAGCAAGGAGTGCACTCTGTAAGGAGAGCCACCCAGCGTGAAAGAAAGTGCAACCTGCCTAGGAATAGCACAGCACACATGGAGAGCTGCCACAACAAGATGATGCAACAAAAAAGCACTGATTCCTGTGCCACTGACAACAACAGAAGTGGACAAAGAACACACAGCAAATAGACACAGAGAACAGGCAACTGGGGTGGGGGGAGGGGAGAAAAATAAATAAATAAATCTTTTAAAAAATGAGGGTGAGTTCAATAGCTTCACAGAAAAACAAAAACTGATAGAATACGTTATCAAAAGACCAGATTTGAAAGAGATACTAAAGGGGGGTGCTGCAGCCTGAAGGGAATAAACAAGGGTTAAAAAACTTGTAGAAGAGTGTAGAAATGAAGATTATTAGGAAAAGTAAATTAAAGGGTGAGATGGCAGACAATGGAACCATATGACAACAGATAGCTGAAGGACAAAATGGGTGAAACAGTTTGAAGTTTTTATGTAGTCCTTCACATCTATCCAATGAGGCTTGAAATATGGAAAGAAGAACTTTCTTGGGCAAGAACACTCCAGGAGCAGCAGAAAATGGCACGGAGCATTATAAGAGTGATCATCAGCAGAAGAGTTTTATCACCAAAGTAAATTCCTGACTGACTTTGATGAAATTGTTGCTGTTTGTGCAGCTATTGTTGACAAACAAAAGAGATAGCTTCAACAAATAAAATAATGGTTATTGTGTCTGCTTCTGGGACTGTAGAGACTGTAACTGAGAAGAAAGATGGTACCCCAATACCAGATGACTCTGTTTTTATCAAAACCTGATGAAGAAAAGTGCATATGATGAATTATTTGAATGTCATTTTTGACTGTTAAAGTTTCAGATATAGGGACATTTACTCAGGAGAAACAAGACAAAACTTTTTGTAAGATAAGCTTTATGGATTAATCATATAAATTTAAGTGGTAGCACTATTGTACAATATTTGGACTATGCTTTGATAAGTTATGATTTATACTTAAGATTAGAATTCTGAGCAAAATGTTTTTGATGTATAAATTTAATTTAATCCAAATATATGGATGGATACATTTTTAAGACATAACTTGAAAAGCAAGTTTTTTAATAGTAAAAACTTAGTCAATGTTACTACAATGTAGACTAATTGGCTTTTGTTTTATGATAAGGGAAAAAAGTGATTGCTTTCTCTCCTAGAAATATACTGCTGTTACTATTCATTCTGTTTTCCTTACTTCTGTAAAGTAAATTTCACATGTCTTAAATTTTTTTAATATTCATTTTAATTAAAAGTTGTGGTTTTCTTATATGTAGAGTCTTTGAAACTTCAGTCAAAATGCATGCAAATGTGAACATTCTGAAGTTTCTCTTAACCCTGATTTGTGTTTGTTTTTTGGCTTTACAGATGATATTGCAGGGCCAGATGCTGGGCTTTATATATCTGCCATAATCCACTGAATGTACTGGGGGAGAGTGCGAACTACAGGGTAAACTATTATCTATGTAGTGCAGCAGTGCTCCAAAATGTGTTCACCGAGTGTGATGAGTGTGCCACAATGATGGAGGAGGTTGTTGGTATGGGAAAAGTGGGGGGGGGAGAGGTGGAGTATATGGGAATCTCTTATATTTTTTAATGTAACATTTTTGGGGATGTACATATCTTCAAAAATATAATTTACAAAAATGATGGGGTGGGGGAGTGAGGAGTGGGGTATATGGGAACCTCTTATGTTTTTTATGTTTTTTAAAATGTCTCTTAATATAACATGCTTTTGATCTATTAACTAATTTAAAAAGTGTAAAAAGAAAGAAAGAAAAAGAAAGAAGTTATAACAATTGTAGTTGCCTCCTTCAGTATTTGTTAGATGTGTGAAGTACTGATAAATGTCACAATGATGGTTTAATTTTTTAGATTTCTGTAGGTAGGTTAGTCCTTACCACAAGTGAGTCACTTTTTAAAAATTGTGCAGTTTTAATGAATGGATTTTATAGATGCCTCACTATAACTTGTACTGCTATATTTTAAAAAATAGGGGATGATGTGAGAGAGGCAGGTGGTATTTGGATATCCCTCAATATAACTTTTCTGTAACCTAAAACCTCTTTAGAAGTAAAATTTATTATATTTTTTTTAAGTGGGCAAAAGACTTGAATAGATATTTGTACAAAGAATAAATACAAATGTTGAAAAAACACATGAAAAATATTCAACATTACTAACAATTAGGGAACTGCAAAGCAAAGCTGCAATGAGATATCATTTCACACCTAATAGAATAGCCAATATTAAAAGATGGAAAACCACCAGTATTGGAGAGGATGTAGAGAGATAGAAGTGCTTAATTCTTGGTGGTTATGTGGGATGACATGGCCACTGTGGAAATCTGTTTGGTGGTTCATAAGGAAGTTGAATATAGGTCTGCCATGTAACCCAGCAATGCCACTATTATGTAAATACTCAGAAGAAATGAAAGTCATGGCAGAAAGAGACATGTACACACCACTTTTCATAGTGACATTATTCACAATTGCCAAAAAATGGAAACAACCTAGGTGTCCATCAACAGAAGACTGGATAAACAAATTGTGATGTACACATATGATGAAATATTATACAGCTATAAGAAGAAATGAAATCATTAAGTATGTGACAACATGGGTGAACCTGGAGTACATATGTTGAGTGAAGCAAGCCAGATACAAAAGGACAAATACTGTATGATTGTGCTATTATGAACTAAATAGAAAATCATGGAGTTAATAATTAGAATATAGTTCACCAGAAAATAGAATGTTAGAGAATGGAAAGTTGAGAATTAATCTGTATGGACCTGGTAAAAATGATCATAAGTATTTGGAAAAGAATAATAATGGTAAAATACATCATAGTGTTTGTTATTAGCAGTGTTAATATGCAGGTATGAGAGTGGTTGACAGAAAGTATAATGTCATTTATATTATTAGAAGGATAGTTTAAAATGTAACGTGACTGTATAGCATAGTGGAACCTCATGTGAAACATGGGTATTGGCAAAATTGAATATATAACATTTTTTCTTTGAAACTGAACAAATTATATTAATGTTGCAAAATGTTAATATTGGGCAAAAACAAAATGAAAGCCAACTGTTGGCAGCAGTGTTTAGTAGTATGTTAAAATATTAATAATCTTCCTTTAAGGCTAAACATAAAGAAAATATACTAAGTGAAAGAAACTAAACAAAAGGTACTAAATATTCTTTGGTCCCATTTCTAAAAAAGTATGTACAAATAAATTAGAGAGACAGAAACAGAATAGCAGATATGTACAGCAAATGAAGTATAATGAGATTGTGAGCTGGTTATTTAGGAGTAGAGTTTTTTGTTTCATTATTATTATTATGAAAATGCTCTAATAATGATTGATGGATGAATGTACAATTATATTTATACCAAATACCATTAATTGTATTTGGGTGGATTACATGCTTTATTGTTATGTATCAGTAAAATTCAATTGTTAAAACAATTTAAGATAATTTTTAATTTAAAAAAGGTGAAAACATAAGAAACAAAAAATGGGTTTGAATAGGCATTTCACAAGGAAGATATATGAACCATCCAATAAGCTCATGAAAAAGTATGTAATATTAATAGAAATGAGCAAAATGCATATTAAAAGCACTATGAGATCAACTGCATTACTCAGCCACTGTGCTTGCCTTTGCAGGATGTACATATGCCAAGATATGTCCACAGTGTGGTAAAGCATGAACGCAGGTTGTGCAGATCAAAAAGCAGAGCAAGAAATTCAAATTCAGTGGTTTTCAAAGTATTTTTTCACAAACACCACTTATATAAGAATCCATTAAATCAACTATAAAATGGTAATAAGCTATCACTATTTCTTTCATATGTTTAAATGTATTATATTTACTTATTATAAAATTAATCAAGTAAATATGAGAAATGATGAGCTACTTCATAAGGATAAAGCTTTAAAATTTCCTAGAAGGACATGAAAGAAAATCTAAATAAAACATCTACCATGTCCTTTGGTAGAAAGTCTATATTAAAAATAGGTTAATTTGTTCCAAATTACTCTATAAATTGAATAAATTTCCAACTAAATCTCACCAGGATTTTTAAAAATGAAAACATGGAAAGTTATCTTCAAATCCATTTGGAAGACTTCAGCTTCAGGCCAATCCAAAATAACTGATACCAGATATACCCACCCATCCTAAAAAAATAGACAATTAGGCCAAATATATTAAACAACTGTTTTCAGACATCAGACAAAACTGTGAGACCAGGAAAGGAAATAAATACAGTGATTATTATTGCCCTGGCTTTCAATCTGATAGCACACTTAAGAATGTGCCAAAGGAAGGGGAAATAATAGAGTAGTCCACAGTTCTCACTCAGTGAAGAGACTAAGATCAAAGTTTACAAAGGCTGGGGCAACTGGAAATTTCATGTAAGAGTACTACAAAGGATGGAAGGTCACAGAAAATGCTCTAGAAATGTAAATTGAGTAGGATTTAGTCCGTGACGTATAATGAAACTCTTTAAGATTGTGCAAAGAACTACTAGGTACTTGTAAAAGGGAAATTCCTGAGCTATTTGCTGCTAAGAGCAATTTCAGATCTGACTAGACAGAGTGGAGCGATCTCATTAAACACCCAGATCATTCACCAGAAATCTCAGAAGGGAAACAACTTAGTATTAGGAGTAAACTATGCCCTGAATGAAAATACTCTGAATCTACCTATCAAAGCCTATCAACAAGCCCCAAAAATGTCAAGTTGTTCTGAAAATAACTTCCTCCAAAAGAAATCTCAGCAGTCATTAAGGGAAGACAACAGCAATTCAGATATTCAAATAACATTTACAATAGTTAGCATCCAATAAAATGTACTAAGCATGAGAAAAAGGAAATGTGACATACACCAAGAGAAAAATCAATCAATAGAAGCAGAGCAAGCAATGACAGACAAGATAGAATTAGAAGAGAACTTTAAAACAGCTATTTAAAAACCTGAACAAAGGTTCATCAATATCAAAGCCTCATCAGTGGACCATCCTTCTTCACTTTGGGGATTGTTGTTGATCTATTTCAGAATGTGGCAGAACTCCCCAGGATGATAATTTAATATTCTTTCAGTTTTTGTGTAAATCTAGACTCACTGTAACAATGCCCCATGAAAATTTGAACATTTTATATAACTTTATATAACTTAAATATATGCCCAGATGAACTTTCTCCCATAAATTCCCCATCAATGACACTCCACAACAATGACCCTCTCCTGCCACAGTTGCAAACCTTCAGTGGTCCAAATTCTTCAAAAATGAAGCCAGTAATATCACCCAGTAGAATTAATAGGCAAATGAAATAATAATGATAGGTTTAAACATAAGAAATAAAATACATAATAATTTTGAAAAACTGAAATTAAACTAAAATAATTGGCATATTAAGAGTAATGAAAAATACTTTAAAATTTTTGATGTTTTATATTTCATCATGTAAGATCTGTTGTTCTGTATGTACAGTGACATTTTATTCCATTTATTCCCCCACTGTCTTACTTTTTTCATTTGTTTTCAAAGAAGTTTTAGGTCACATTAAAGTCACATACAGAACACATGGGACTTGCATAGACCCAACATCCCACCCCATTTTCCCCTTCCCATATCAATAAACATTTTATATGTGGAAGGTAAATTTGTTACAACTGATGTACAAATATTGAAACATAGCCACTAACCATGGTCAATTTTTAACATTATGATTTACAGTCTAGACATACATTTTATAAATTTTTGATTAATTTCAACATGCCCTGTATCCATCATTGCAAGAACATGCAGAACATTTCCATTGTCCCCTATTTACACCCTCTTCCATCTACTCTATTCCTCCCACCCCCTGCCCTCAGGGCCCATGGCAGCCATCAGGCTTCACTCTTTGAAGGACAAGATTCATAGTTACTTGCAACAACAGTGAATGATTGGCACACTGGTCTGTCCTTCCCTATTAGGAACCACCCATGCTCTCAAGAGACACCCAACCCTCTGACTGAGAACATGTCACACTTCACCAGTATGGGAGTCCAACACCTTTTCTCTTATTATGTATGGTTCCACCCATGGATACAACACACTATGATAAAATGAACTTCACACATTCTCTAGGAGACTGCCCAAAGGTGCACCCCGTTCCTCATTCAACACCATTAGCCAGTAACCCTTCCTAGTCATATTTCCAAAATAGCTTTCCCAACACTGTAGTTTCAATCACACACCCACCAATCTCCAGTGTTCACCTCCCCCTCCTCCAACCATGACCCAATTCCATGGACTGTCCAAACAACCCTAAATCCCAGTCAAGCTTGCATTGCCCAACCCAACAGTGTCACTACACCCCTCCCTGTCATATCCTTTCACAGTACAATTACTCACTTCCAACTTATCTTAGATTTCACCCATATGAGCATTGGCTCACATCCTTCTTCTCCCTTTCTATTTCCTGTAAACCTATCTGCCAGACTCTAGCTGAGTCTGCTCCATTTGCTAAATTCATATTAATGAGATCATGTAATATTTGTCCTTCAATGCCTGGGTTGCTTCACTCAAGGTCCTCAAGATTCATCCACGTTATCCCATACATTAGTACTGTATTCCTTTTTACAGCTGAATAATATTCCATTGTATGAATATACCACATTTTGTTTATCCATTCATCTGTTCTTGGCCATTTGGGTCAATTCCAACTTTTGACAATAGTGAATAATGATGCAATGAACATTGGTGCACATATATCTGTTCATGTCTTTGCTTTCAATTTTTCTGTGTATATACCCAGCAGAGAAATTGCTGGATCATATGGCAGATCTATATTTAGATTTTGAGGGAACTGCCAAACAGTTCTCCACAATGGATGGACAATTCTACATTCCCACTAGCAACAGATAAGGTTTCCCATTTTTCCACATCCTCTCCAACACTTGTCATCCACTGCTTTTTAATGACCACCAGTTTAATGGGTTTAAGATGGTATCTCATTGTAGTTTTGATTTTCATTTCCCTAATAGCTAGTGATATTGACCATCTTTTCATGTGCTTTTTAGCCATTTGTAATCCTTCTTTGGAGAAGTGTCTGTTAAAATCACTTCTTCATTTTTTAAATGGGTTGTTTGCCCTTTTATTTTTGATATATAGGATTTCTTTATATATGCTAGATATATGGTTCCTATCAGATATATGGTTAACAGATATTTTCTCCTATTGGGTAGGCTGTCTGTTTACTTTCTTGACAAACTCCTTTGAGGTGGAAAAGTTTTTTTAACTTTGAGGAGGTCCCATTTTTTTTTTTCTTTCACTGTTCATACTCTGGGTATGAATTTCATGAAACCATTTCCTATTACAAGGTTCTGTAGATACTTCCCTACATTATCTACCAAGGTCTTTGTGGTCTTAGTTCTTATATTTAGATCTCTGATTCATCTTGAGTTGATTTTTGTATAAGGTGAGATAAAACACTGGTTCTCCAAGCAACATTTGTTGAAGAAGCCATTCTCCCCCAGTTGAGTGTGCTTTGTGGCCTAGTCAAATATCAGATGACTGTATATGCAGGCTATATATCAGAACTCTCAATTTAGTTGCAGTGGTTGGTATGTCTACACTTGTGCCAATACCAATTTTGAACATTGTAGCTTTGTATAATGTTTTAAAGTCAGGCTGTGTGATTCCTCCAATTTAATTTTTCTTTTTCAATAAGATTTTTCACTACTTGGTCCCTCTTATCTTACCAAATAAATTTCATAGTTTGCTTTTCCAATTCAGTAAAAAATGCTGCAATGACTTTTATTGGCATTGCATTAAATCTGTAGATTACTTTGTTTGGGATAGACGTCCTAATGATGGTTGGTCTTCCCATCCATGAATAGGGAATATTCTTCCAGTTATTTAAGTCTTCCTTGATTTCCTTTAACATTGTGGTGTAGTTTTCTGTGCATAAGTCATTTATATCTTTAGATAAATTTATTCCTAAGTATTTGATGCTTTTACTTGCTATTAAAAGTGTGACTTTTTCCCCTTTATTTCCTCCTCAAATTGCTCATTATTGGTTTACAAAACCAATTATTGGTTGTACATTGATCTTATAACCTGTGACTTTACTGCACTCATTTGTAAGCTCTAGAAATTTCATCATAGTTTTCAGGGCTTTTATGTACAGGATCATATCATCTGCAAATAGTGAAATTTTGACTTCTTCCTTTCCAATCTGGATTCCTTTCTTATCCTTTTCTTGCCTAATTACTCAGGCAAGAATTTCTAACACAATGTTAAATAGGAGTGATGATAGTGGGTGTGCTTTTCTTGTTCCTGATCTTAGAAGGAAAGCTTTTAGGATTTCAACATTTTATATGTTAGCTGTGGGTTTTTCATGTATACCTTTATCATGTTGAGGAAGTTTCCTTCTATTACTATTTTTTCAGTGTTTTTATCAGAAAAGTGTGCTGTATTTTGTCAAATGCTTTTTCAGCATCTATAGAGATGAATATGTGATTTCTTTTCTTTCTATCTTTTTATGTGGTGTATTACACCAATTGATTTTCTTATGTTGAACCATCCTTGCATGCCAGGGATGGAACCTACTTGGTCAAGATGTATAATTCATTTTATGTATTGTTGAATATGGTTAGCAAGTATTTTGTTGACAATTTTAGCATCTAGGTACATTATAGAGATTGGTCTGCTATTTTTCTTTCTTTTATTTTTTTATTTTTTTATTTTTATTTTTTTGTTGACTTTGTAATAATATTACATCAAAAATATATATGTGAGGTCCCATTCAACCCCGCTCCCCCACCCCCCTCTCCCCCCCCAACAACACTCGTTCCCATCATCATGACACATCCATTGGATTTGGTAAGTACATCTTTGGGCACCTCTGCACCTCATAGTCAATGGTCCACATCATGGCCCATACTCTCCTCCATTCCATCCAGTGGGACCTGTGAGGACTTACAATGTCCGGTGATTGCCTCTGAAGCACCATCCAGGGCAGCTCCATGTCCCAAAGACACCTCCACCTCTCATCTCTTCCTGCCTTTCCCCATACCCATCGTCCACCATGTCCACTTTTCTCAATCCAATACCACCTCTTCTATGTGGACATTGGATTGGTTGTGTCCATTGCACCTCTATGTCAAGAGGAGGCTCAAATTCCACATGGATGCTGGATGCAATCCTCCCATTTTCAGTTGTAATCACTCTAGGCTCCATGGTGTGGTGATTGTCCTTCTTCAACTCCATCTTAGCTGAGTATGGTAAGTCCAATAAATCAGATTGTAGGTGCTGGAGTCTGTTGAGGCTCAGGACCTGGCTATCACATTGTCAGTCCAGAGATTCAAATCCCCTAAATATATCTTAAATCCCAACGTTAACTGCACCTCCAGCACATTAGCATGAAAGTCTTATGAAGGGAGATCCCATCTGAGTCCAGATTCATCACACATAAACACCATTTCCAAAGAGGGGCCATCTGCCCTGGTAGTTAACCCCATCGGCCATGGCCATAACTCTCATGGGTCTCTTTAGCCTTCAAAGGAACCAATATCTGGGGGTTGTATCTGCTTTATCTGTCTCTCTGACTCTGCTCAGTTGTGCATGAGGGCAATCCTTCTGCCAGCCTCCAGACTCTTTTTTAGAAACTCGTAGCCATATAAACTCATTTCTCCTTTCCATTTCCCCCTTACTTTAGGTCAAACAGCATTTTAAAGTCATGTTATTTTATGTAGACGTGGATATTCTGCTGATCCGCATTGAACCTTCCGTATAAGGTCCTTTTCCAGTTGCATCATCAGTTGGTATTTGATAGTGGTCCCTCGTTGCCAGGGAGGCTCGTCCCCGGGTGTCATGTCCCACGCTGGAGGGAAGGCATTGCATTTACATGCTGAGTTTGGCTTCGAGACTGGCCACATTTGAGTAACATGAAGGCTGACAGGAGGAAATTCCCAGGCACAATGTTGCTTTAGGCCTTGTTCTTATTTTAGGTTTATCAGCTCACAAGCATAGTCATTAGCATCAGGGGCTCACTGTTGAACCCTCACTCCCTCCAGGTCCCCGCCGCTGTACCTGGGAGACTGTCGCTGCTCCCCTAGGGACCGCGGCAGAGCACCACTGGCCAGGAACCCAGTACCCCCCCTGCTGTGGTTTTTAATTGTTGCCACTATGAGTATATCCAATCATTACCATGCCCCCTGGACATATGTTCTGTACAGCTCCCTGTCAGCCATATATCACCTGTCAATGGTATCCTATACCAGTATCCCTCCATTGCCATTGTTGAAACACTCTGTGATCCAGAACTCCCTGAAATTTGAAGCCCAATATAATGTCAGGGTCCCTTACTAGGGAATGGTATATAGCGATGGGTTTAAAGGATGGATAAAGAACTTGGATAAAGTTAGATAAAGAACTTAGATAAAGAATGTTGACTTGAAAAAATTCCACATCCTATCCTTTCCCCCCCCCCCTAATTATTCAGCATTTCTTCACAGGAGTCCTAGACCACAGCAATGCATATATATAATATACAGCACTCCCATACATCCACCACAAAACCTTTTTCCTTCCACAGTGATACTCTTACACCCTTTTCACATCATATTTACTTAAGGTGATGTACAGAGTCTGAGATATTAGCTTTCTAACAAGGTAATATCTGTGCTTACATTATGGTGCATACTTTAGGATACACAGTTCTTTACATTTTTAGTTATCCTATGTTTTACATTATGGTTTACATTATCAGTCTGTCATCTCCTATATGTTATGGTGTAATATTACATGTTTTATATCCATCCTTGTGTACTCTCAAAAAACTCCTCTCTTGCCCCCCTTTTACTTTGGTTCCACACATTTAACGTCCATTTTCCCTTCCACCTTGGTGCCCACAATGACAGCCAGCCTTCGTTTCCTGAGGAGCCACTTCCAGAAATAGATGGAATAGTGTTCAGGGCCTAACTTGCTCAACTGCCCCAATGCCCTGGGAGCCACCCTTTCTTTCGAGGGATACAGTTCCCTCTATTTGGTGGCATTAGTCCTCCCCAGGATGTGGGTCCACCCCCACTGTCACTACTTGGGTTTCTACCCCATGGTGTCACCCACTCTGGCAGAATGAGCATTTAGACATTGCCCAGGAGCCCGTCCTACATCAGACCCAACCCTCCGAGTGTTCTAAACAGGTAACCCTCTTTATTATATTTTGATATGATTTTCTCAGCATTTTACTCTCCACCAACACCTGACCCTCTCCTGTGTTCGTATGCTACCCCTCCCTCCCCCCACTTTTCGGCAACGTTACCCAACCGTCCCTCCCCAGCCACCCTCCAACCCGTAAAGCCCCAACCAAAGGCAACCCCTTGCCCCCATTTTATCTCTTCTTTGTGTTCATACTTACCACCATCTCGTCTTAAATTCCCCCCCTGCAGACATCGGCTCATATCCTTCCTCCACCCTCCGATTTCCTGTAAGCCTATCGTTCAGTCTCTTGCTATCTAGGGCAGCTTGTTTATTTCATATCATTGAGGTCATGTAGTATTTGTCCTTCAATGTCTGGGTTGCTTCACTCAACATAATGCTCTCAAGATTCATCCATGTTATCACATGTGTTTGTAGTGTGTTTGTTCTTACAGCCGAGTAGTATTCCATTGTGTGTATATACCACATTTTATTGATCCACTCATCTGTTGATGGGCATTTGGGTTGATTCCAGCTTTTGGCAATAGTGAACAATGCTGCTATGAACATTGGTGTACATATATCGGTTTGTGTCCTTGTTTTCAGTTCTGCTGGGTATATACCCAGCAGTGGTATTGCTGGGTCATATGGCAAATCTATGGCTAGTTTTTTGAGAAACCGCCATACTGTCCTCCAGAATGGTTGGATCCTTCCACATTCCCACCAGCAGTGGATGAGTGTTCCCCTTCCTTCACATCCTCTCCAGCACTTGTATTCTTCTGTTTTTTTCATAGCTGCCAATCTTATGGGTGTAAGATGGTATCTCATTGTAGTTTTGATTTGCATTTCCCTGATAGCTAGAGATTTGGAACATTTTTTCATGTGCTTTCTTGCCATTTGTATTTCTTCTTCGGAGAAGTGTCTGTTTAAGTCTTTTTCCCATTTTTTAAATGGGTTGTTTATCTTTTTATTTTCAAGATATAGGAGTTCTTTATATATGCAAGTTATAAGTTTCTTATCAGATATATGATTGCCAAATATTTTCTCCCACTGTGTGGGCTCCCTTTTTACTTTCTTGACAAACTCCTTTGAGGTGCAGAAGGCTTTAATTTTGAGGAAGTCCCATTTATCTATTAGTTCTTTTGCTGCTCGTGCTTTTGGTGAGATATTCATAAATCCATTTCCTATTACAAGGTCCTGTAGATGTTTGCCTACACTGCTTTCTAAGGTTTTTATGGTCTTGGCTCTTATATTTAGGTCTTTGATCCATCTTGAGTTGATCTTTGTATAAGGTGTGAGATGGTAATCCTCTTTCATTCTTCTACATATGGCTATCCAGTTCTCCAGACACCATTTGTTGAATAGGCCACTCTCTCCCAATTGAGAGGGTTTGGTGGCTTTATCAAATATTATGTGGCTGTATATGTGAGGTTCTATATCAGAGCTTTCAATTCGATTCCATTGGTCTATGTGTCTCTCCTTATGCCAGTACCATGCTGTTTTCACCACCGTAGCTTTATAGTATGTTTTGAAGTCAGGTAGTGTGATTCCTCCAATTTCGTTTTTCTTTTTCAGTATGTCTTTGGCTATTCGGGGTCTCTTTCCTTTCCAAATAAATTTCATAGTTAGTTTTTCTAGTTCCTTAAAGAAGGCTGTGTTGATTTTTATTGGGATTGCATTGAATGTGTAGATCAGTTTTGGTAGGATAGACATCTTAATAATGTTCAGTCTTCCTATCCATGAACAAGGAATAGTCTTCCATTTATTTAGGTCTTCTTTGATTTCCTTGAACAATCTTGTATAATTCTCGTTGTATAAGTTCTTTACCTCTTTAGTTAAATTTATTCCTAAGTATTTTATTTTTTTATTTACTATTGTGAATGGTATTTGTTTCTTGATTTCCTCCTGATCTAGCTCATTATTGGTGTACAGATATGCTACTGATTTTTGCGCATTGATCTTATAACCTGCGACTTTACTAAACTCATTTATGAGTTCTAGAATCTTCGTTGTAGATCTCTCAGGGTTTTCTATGTATAGGATCATGTCATCTGCAAATAATGAAATTTTGACTTCTTCCTTTCCAATTTGAATGCCTTTTATTTCTGGTTCTTGCCTCAGTGCTCGTGCAAGTACTTCTAAGACAATGTTAAATAGGAGCAGAGACAGTGGGCATCCTTGTCTTGTTCCTGAGTTTAGAGGGAAGGAGTCTAGGATTTCTCCATTGTAAACAATATTGGCTTTAGGTTTTTCATATATACTCTTTATCATGTTCAAAAAATTCCCTTGTATTCCAATCTTTTGGAGTGTTTTTATCAAGAAAGGGTGCTGTATTTTGTCAAATGCTTTTTCTGCATCAATAGATATAATCATGTGATTTTTTTCCTTCAATCTGTTTATATGGTGTATTACATTGATTGATTTTCTTATGTTGAACCATCCTTGCATACCTGGGATGAATCCCACTTGGTCATGGTGTATAATACGTTTAATGTGTTGTTGAATACGATTAGCAAGTATTTTGTTAAGTATTTTTGGGTCTAGGTTCATCAGAGAAATTGGTCTGTAATTTTCCTTTCTTGTGATGTCTTTGTTTGGCTTTGGTACTAGGGTAATGTTGGCATCATAGAAGGAGTTGGGTAATGTTCTTTCCGTTTCGATGTTTTGGAATAGTTTCAGCAGGATTGGTGTCAGTTCTTTCCGGAATGTTTTGTAGAATTCACCTGTGAAGCCATCTGGCCCTGGGCTCTTCTTAGTTGGGAGATTTTTGATAACTGATTCTATCTCTCTGCTTGTGATTGGTTTGTTAAGATCATCAATTTCTTCTTTCGTCAATATGGGCTGCTTATGTGTTTCTAGGAATTTGTCCATTTCCTCTAGATTGTCATTTTTGTTGGAATATAGTTTTTCAAAATATCCTCTTATGATAGTCTTTATTTCTGTGGGGTCAGTGGTGATATTGCCTTTCTCATTTCTTATTTTGTGTATTTGCATCTTCTCTCTTTTTTTCTTTGTTAGTGTTGCTAAAGGTTTGTCAATTTTGTTAATCTTCTCAAAAAACCAGCTCTTGGTCTTGTTTATCTGTTCAAGTGCTTTCTTATTTTCTATTTCATTTAGTTCTGCTCTTATCTTTGTTATTTCCTTCCTTCTTCTTCCTGTTGGGTTACTTTGTTGTTGTTTTTCTAATTCCTTCAAATGTGCAGTTAGTTCTTCAATTTTTGCTCTTTCTTCTTTTGTGATATATGAATTTATGGCTATAAACTTCCCTCTCAGTACTGCTTTTGCTGCATCCCATAAATTTTGGTATGTTGTGTTATCATTATCATTTGTTTCAAGGTAGTCATTGATTTCTTTTGAGATTTCCTCTTTGACCCACTGTTTTTCTAAGAGTGTGCTGTTTAATTTCCAAATCGTGGTGTGAAATCTGGGCTTCTGTCCCTTGCAAATCTCCAGCTTGACTCCACTGTGGTCAGAGATAATGTTTTGTATGATTTCAATCTTTCTGAATTCGTTCAGCCTTTCTTTGTGGCCTAGCATATGATCTATCTTGGAGAATGATCCATGTGCGCTTGAGAAAAATGTATATCCTGCTGTGTTTGGGTGTAGCGATCTATATATGTCTATTAGATCCAGCTCCTCTAATATACTATTCAGATGTTTTGTTTCTTTGGTGATTCTCTTTTGAGATGTTCTGTCCAGAGTTGATAGTGGTGTATTAAAATCCCCCATTATAATTGTAGATGTATCTATTCTTTCACTTAGTTTTTCCAGCGTTTGCCTGACGTATTTAGAGGCCCCCTTGTTAGGGGCATAGATATTTATGATTGTTCGATCTTCTTGACAGATTTTTCCTTTGACTAAAATGTAGTATCCTTCTTTGTCTCTCACAATTGTTTCACATTTAAAGTCTATTTTGTCTGATATTAATATAGCTACTCCTGCCTTTTTTTGGTTATTGTTAGCTTGTATGATTGTTTTCCAGCCATTCACTTTCAATCTCCATGCGTCTCTGGGTCTAAGATGTGTCTCTTGTAGACAGCATATGGATGGGTCATATTTCCTTATCCATTGTCCCAGTCGGAATCTTTTGATAGGTGAGTTTAATCCGTTGACATTCAGTGTTATTACGTTCAAGGAATTATTTGTGTTAGCCATATTTTGATTGGATTTGTGTTTGTCATATTTTGTTTGTATATTTTTTTTTTGTCTTTTTTGTTGTTGTTGGTCTTATACTCTCCTCCAACTTTGCCTTTCCTGTTTTTTCCTTTCTTCCTGCAGAACTCCCTTTAGAATTTCTTGAAGGGGAGGTTTCTTGTTGGTATACTCTTTCAGTTTCTGTTTGTCTGTGAATATTTTGAACTCTCCATCATGTTTGAATGCTAGTTTAGCTGGATAGAGTATTCTTGGTTGGAAGTTTTTTTCCTTTAGTACCTTGACTATATCATACCACTTTCTTCTTGCCTCCATGGTTTCAGAAGAGAAATCAGCACTTAATCTAATTGAGCTTCCCTTGTATGTGATGGTTTTCTTTTCTCTTGCTGCTTTTAGGATTTTCTCTTTGTCTTGAGCCTTGGATAATTTGATAAGTATATGTCTTGGGGTAGGCCTGTTGGGGTTTATGACTTGTGGAGTGTGCTGTGCTTCTTGGATATGTACATCTGTCTCTTTCAGTAGATTTGGGAAGTTTTCAGCCATTATTTCCTGCAACACTCCTTCTGACCCCTTTCCCTTCTCTTCACCTTCTGGAATGCCTATAATACGTATGTTTGAGCGTTTTGCATTGTCATTCAGGTCCCTAAATCCTAATTGGATTTTTTCTATCTTCTTATTGACCCCTTCTACTATCTGTTTGATTTCTGATGTACTGTCTTCCACATCACTAATTCTCTGCTCTGTCTCTTCTAGTCTGCTGATATTTGCTGCAAGTGTATTTTTGATTTCTTGAACTGTGGTGTTCATTCCCATCATATCTGTTATGTTTTTGCGTATGTCTGCAATTTCCCCTCCAAGTGATGTCTTCATGTTGTTAACCTCTTTCATTACTGCATCAAATTTGTCGGTGATAAATGTTCTGAGTTCTTTCATTGCTTGTGCCAAGTTTTGCTCCCCTTCATGATTATTGGTTTGTTGATTGGATTCAGTCATGTTTTCCTGATTATTGGTTTGGTTTGTAGATTTTTGTTGCTTTCTGGTCATCTCTTTATTTTGACGAATTTAATCAGTTCCTTAGCTTCTTTGTCTGCTTTTGGAGGTTAATTAGTTGTTATTTTTGCATAGGTGTTATATCTTCTCTTTGTCACTTTTTTCTTCTTACTCAAGTTACTTGTTGTTTGTTAAGTTCACTTTAGAAGAAAGTATTAGTGTTGGGGAAAGGCAATTGTGTCAGCAAGGGAAAAGTGTAAAGTAGTATTAGTAATGTATGTTAACAAAGCAAGAATATGAGATCTGGGAGGATGGAGGTTAGATTCATGTAGATTGTATAGAGTTATAGCTGTAGGTAGAGTACCTTTTATGAAGTAGATGACTGAATATGGGCAGAATATGGTATGAACTACAAAGCTATTGTTTTCATGAGAGAGGGAAAAAGAAAAGAAAGGTAATAGTTTCAAGAGTGGATAACAGACAGAAAACAGAACAAAGGTATTAGAAATTAAGAGTTAGACACTTTGTGGATCAAAGAATGGGAGGTGGGGGGTGGAATATAGGAGAGACAGTAGATGATAGTGGATATCAAGATGCAGGGGAAGGGGGATAGTGTAGGTAGCCTAAATCAGTTCACACAGAAATGAGGCAGTGGAGGATGGGAAAACCCAGCAAATGTGAGGTGTTCCCTGTAGCACCTATTGTGTACTTGAATTAAAATAAAATAAGTGGAAAATGAGGGACAAGTGGGAAAGAGAAAACCGAAAAAAAACCATTAATTATAATAAAGAAAAAAAGAAAGACAAGAAGAAAGGAAGAAAGAGAAAGAGGATAGGCAAACGGTGGAGAACAGATAGGGGGAAGAGAGATACAGGTATACACGTGTCACAATTGCAACACTATCTAAAACAACAACCAAAAAAACCCCTAAATAACTGTATTAAAAAAAAAAAGGACTTTGGGGGACACGCTAGGAGAAAAGACTAGGGGATAATGCAATATTAGCAATCAGGGCGTCAAAAAGAGTAAAAAATAAGATAAAGTGAAAATAAAAACAAAACAATATGAACCAATAAAGATAAAATGCAAACGTTAAGGTCCAGGGCACTCAAGGACCCCAGGTAGACCCCAGGACGTGATGGATTCAGGGGTGGAAAGTCTGAGACACTGAAGACTCAAGAGGTGTGAGTCTGGGGTGTGGACCGCCAGAGTCTAGGGGACCCAGACCTGGCAACCTGAAATCTAGTCCACAGAAAGCTTAGGAGCCCCGCAGTGCAACACAGCCCTCAGGGATCCCCGTAGCTGGGTGCCAGCCCCGTGGGGGAAGCCAGATCCGTGAATTCTATATTGAATGTCTGATCCCTGAAATTCACCTAACTCCTCAGGGTATCAGCCTTTGGACAGCTCCCTCCCTGTGCTCCCACGCAAGGGCCACTTGAGGGCGCCTCTACACCACGGCCAGTTCAATGACCCAGATCCCAAGCCCCGCCGGGTGGGGTGGGCTTCAGCTGGAAACGCCGAAAACAGACTCTAAGATCCGAAATCCCAAACTTCGCAAAATATTCCCCAATCAGCTTCCAGACGTGTCCTCCTCCCTCACTGCACCCTACAACAGTCTCCCAATTGTGTCCTCTTATTGCCCAAAATCCAATTCTGTTGCAGATCGGCAGCCGGACCTGTGTGGATGGGGCTCCAGGCGGAAGCGCTACCCCCCCCTGTCCGGCGACGAAAACGTCCCCCGCTTCACAAGAAAACACCGTCTGTCTCCCCAAATCAATCTGCAAAGGAGTCTTGTCCCAACAATCCCTCACCAGCAAGCCCAGTATCCGTGAATTTCTCAGCACCGCAAAGCCTCCAGAAAAAGGAAAAAAAAAAACAAAAACCCTGGCCGCCGCGGCTCCGGAGCTTCAGGAGCGCCCGCTACCGCGGCTCCGCCCACCCAAGGAGGGAACTTCCCGCGCCCAGCTGGGACCTCCGTTTATATATTATAGATGTATCCTCTCTGTTACCTTCCCACCGAATTGACGTCCAGACACCTTCCAACCAGCAAAAATCCCCGAAACAGCGCGGTCCCAAAGAGCCTTCAACGCTGCCCAGCCGCCCCCTGCAGAGACACTACCAGGCAAGCTCACGCAGCCACCATCTTGCCTCTCTCCTCTATTTTTCTTTCTTGTGGCATCTCTGGCTTTGATATTGTGGTAATTTGACATCATAGAATGAGGCAGGCATAGTTCCTTCTATGTATATTTTTGGAAGAATTTAAGCAGGATTGGTGTTAGTTCTTTCCTGAATGTTTGGTAGAACTGACATATGAAGCCATCTGGTCCTGTGCTCTTCTTAGCTGGGAGGTTTTTGATGACTAATTCAATCTCATTACTTGTGATTGGTCTGTTGATTTCATGAATTTTTTCTTTAATCAATGTAGGCTGCTTGTGTGTTTCTAGGAATATTTCCTCTAATTTATCCTTCTTTTTTGGTATATATGTTTTCAAATTATCCTCTTTTGATACTCTTTATTTCTTTGGGGTCAGAGCAGATATCCCCTTTCTCATTTATTGTTTTGTGTATTTGCATTCTCTTTTTATTCTTTATTAGTCAAGCTAAAGCTTTGCCAATATTATTGATATTCTTGAAGAACCAGCTTTTATTTTTGTTTTTTTCTAGTGCTTTTTAAATTTTCTATTTCATTTAGTTTTGCTCTAATCTTTGTAATTTCCTTCATTCTACTTCCTTTTGGATTAATTTGTTGTTCTTTTTCTAATTTCTCTTGATGTACAGTTAGAGTTATCAAAGAAATTTTAGCTCTTTCTCTTTTTTTGATATATGCATTTATGGCTATGAATGTCCTTCTTAGTACAGCTCTTGTTCCATCCCATAGGTTTTGATCTGTTTTGTTGTAATTATCATTCATTTCAAGGTAGTTGCTGATTTCTTTTGTAATTTCCTCCTTGACCCACTGTATCTAAGAGTATGTTGCTTAACTACCACATCTTTGTGCATAATCTGGTTCTCTGTCCCCTACTGATTTCTAGCTTCATTCCATTGTGGTCATAGAAATTACTTTGTATAATTTTAACCTTTCTTAACTCATTAAGAGTTGTTCTGTGACCTAGCATGTTGTCTATCTTGGTGAATAATCTATGTGCACTCAAGAAGAAATTATCAAATGCTGTAATTGGGTATAGTGTTTTGTTTATGTCTACTAGGTCTAGATCCTCTAACATAGTATTCAAAATCTTTGTTTCATTATTGATTCTCTGTTGAGATGTTCTTATGGTATTAGTGGTCTTTTAAAATTCCCCATTGGAATTGTAGAGACAGTTCTATCTCCATGTACTTTATCCAGTGTTTGCCTCATATATTTAGAGGCACTTTGGTTGGTGCATAAATCTTTTTTATTTTCTTTCTTCTTGAAATATTACCCCTTTACTAAAATAGTGTCCATCTTTGTCTCTTAAAATTGTTTTGTACTTGGGAAGCAGATGTGGCTTCAAAAATTGGGCTCCTGTCTATTATGTGGGAGGCCCTGGGTTCACTTCTCAGGGAATACTTGTGAAGGCAAACTGGCACACACCCACGGAGAGCTGATGTCTCATGCCCATGGAGAACTGACAGCCCGTGCCCACAGAAAGCTGGTGCAGCAAGATGATGCAACAAAGGGAGAAAAGCAGACACAGAAGAACATGCAGCAAATGGACACAGAGAGCAGACAACAAGCAAGTGGCAAGGGGAGATAAATAAAAATAAAATAAATCTTTTTAAAAATTGTTTTGTACTTAAAATATATTTTGTTGGATATTAGTATAGCTACTCCAACCCTGTTTTGGTTGTTGTTTGCTTGTAAAATTCCCAGCCATTCACTCTCAGCCTCCTTGAATCCCTAGGTCTAAGAGGGATTTTTGGAGACAGCATATAGATGGCTCATATTTCCTTATCTACTCTGCCAATCTGTGTCTCTTGAATGGTGAGTTTAATCCATTAATATTCAGTGTTATTATTGTCAAGGAATTACTTACATTAGCCATATTTTGGGGGGGTTAAGTTCATCATATGTGGTTTTTATTTCTTTTTGTTTACACTGTCCTTTAACTCTCTCCTTTCAACCTCCAGCATTCCCTTTAGTATTTAATGAATGGCAGGGTTCTCATTGGAATACTCTCTTCATTTATGTTGATCTGTGAATATTTTGAATTCTCCATCATTTTTGGTTTTTTGTTTGTTTTTAAATTCTCTGCAACTTTATTTTTTTACACTTTTTAAATTAAAGTTAAGAGATCACAAAAAATGTTACATTAAAAAAACATAAAAAAGCAAAAAACATGAGGTTCCATATAACCCACTCTCCACCCCCACCCCATCATTTTTGTAAACCGTATTTTTTGAAGATATATACATCACAAAAAAGTTACATAAAAAATATGAAGTTCCCCTATACCCCCATTCCCCACTCCACTCCTCCCACACCAACAACCTCCTCCATCATTGTGGCACACTGATTGCACTCAGTGAAAACATTTTGGAGCACTGATGCCACACATAGATAATAGTTTACCCTATAGTTCACACTCTCCCCCAAGTACATTCAGTGGGTTATGGCAGTATTTATAATGTCCAGCATCTGACCCTGTAATATCACTTCGGACAACTGGAAGTCCCAAAAATTCCCCCACATCACATCTCTTCTTCCCTCTCCCTATCCTCAGCAACCACTGTGGCCACTTTCTCCACCCCAATGCTACAATTTCTTCTATTACTAGTCACAATAGTTTTATAGTAGGATACCGGTATGTCCACTCTAATCCATATTTTATTCCTCCATTCTGTGGACCCTGGGATGGTGATGTCCACTCCTCCTCTAGATCAAGAGGGGAATTAGATTCCACATGGATGATGAATGCAATTCCTCTACTTGTAGTTGTTGGCACTCTTGATTCCCTGGTGTGGTGGTTGTCCATTTTCACCTCCCTGTTAGCTGACCTGGGTAAGCCCAATGAACCATAGAGTAGGAGTCACAACTCTGCTGAGGCTCAGGGCCCAGCTTGCACCTTGGCAGACCAGAAATTCACGTTCCCTGAGGATGCACTATCCCTAGCACCTACCACATGTTTGTAAAAAAGATAAAAGAGGCATGTGTAGTAAGGTCACATCTGAGTCCAGCTCCATCACACTCAGGAGCACAAATTCCAAAGTAGGTCCCTCAGACTCCAAATCCATCTGCCATGAGCATAGACCCCGTGGATCTCTGGAGGCTTCAGAAGAACCAGCACCTAGGGTTGTATATACTTTGTCTCTCTCTAGGGTCCTGCTGATGTGTGCATAAGTGTGGCCCCTCTGATGACCTCCTGACTCTTTTTGGAAGACTCTTAGCCACATAAGCACATTTGTCTTTGCCATTTCCCTTTTTATTCAAGGTCAAAGAGCAGTTTTTAACACTTGATCCAACATGTAGGCTGAGATATTCTGCTGGTCTGAGTTGACCCTTTTATTCAAGGTCTCTTTTTAGTTGTATCACCAGTTAGTGATTGGTTGTAATCCCTCAGTGCCAGGGAGGCTCAACCCTGGGAGTCATGTCCCACTCTGGGGGTGAGGTAATGCATTTACATGCTGAGTTTGGCTTAGAGAGTGGCCACATGTGAGCAACATGGAGTCTCTCAGGAAGTAAATCTTAGGCACCCTGCAGCTCTAGGCCTAGTTTATATTTCAGGCCCACAGGCTCAAAAGCATAGTCATCAGTATCAAGTGCTCATTATTGGACTATCCTTCCTTCTCCATCATTTTTGAACACCAGCTTTGTTGGCTAGAGAATTCTTGCCTGGAAGTTTTTTTTTTTTTTTCTTTTTGTAGCTTAACTATGTTGTACCACTGCCTTCTTGTGTCCATGGTTTCACATAAGAGATCATCACTCTATCTTATTTAGTTCCCCTTGTATGTGTTGGTTCTCTTTTCTCTTTCTCCTTTCAGTATTCTCTTTTTGTCTTGAGCATTGAACAATTTGACAATATATGTCTTGTAGTAGGCCTTTTGGGATTTACACTGTTTGCTGCACTGATTAGTTGTTCCATGTTCAGTATCTCCTCCTAGTTTTTAGTTAGTTCATTGGACTGGGCCATGTCTTCCTGTTTCTTTATATGGTTGTCTATGTTCCCTTGCAGGAAAAAGATCAGGGGCAGAGAAAGAGAAGGAGGTAAGAAGAGAAAAAGGGTAATAGTCATAATAATAGTAAGAGGTAGAAGAGGAACCATAAGGTCTCATGAGACCTGGGAAAATGAATAATCAGCTCATGTAAGTAGTGCAAAGGAAAAAGACTTAAAACACAAGGTAAAATGAAGTGAAAAACTGAATAGATAAAAATGTCTAGAATGAATTAAAAGGCAGAATGATGAGAAGGGAGGGAAAGAGAAAAGACAGTAAGAAAAAAGTTTAAGAAAGAAAAAAACAGAGAATAGAGGAGATAGAAATAAGAACAAGAAAAATTAAGGACTAAACAAAGAGGGGTTGAATATAATAACAAAAACAGAAAGCAGAAAATAGGAAGATGAAAGAAGAAAAAGAAATAGCATAGGTAGACAAAATTTGTATACAAAAAGGGGAGGAACAAAGGAAGGGTGAAACATGGCAAAAAAGAAACAAGACAGCAGCATCTAATTAAAAAAAAAAACCGGGGTGAGGGAAGAAAGAGAAAAATACAATTAAAAAATACTCAAGCAAACAATCAAACAAAAATTTAGAAAAAACAGACTTCCATTCAAGCCTCTGAGAATTTTCTCAGGCTGCCCGTGTTCATTAATCAATTACCCAGTAACTTGCCCTCTGCTGGTTTTCAATTGGCTTTTAGCAAGTAAATTGAATGAAATTTTTTAAAAGGAAACTTTTTTTAAAAAGAAAACTATGAGATCCAAGAGAAGTTAACACAAAAATACTGTCCATGTGTTCCCTAGGCTAAAGTATGGGCTGGGTGTTTGATAACCTGGTGGATCACTCCTATAAGGAGAGGCAAGAATCAAGCCATGGACCTCAAAGTGGAGACTCCTTCACTGAACTAAATATTTTCATTGGGTCTGTTAACTAGAGAGCTGTTCAGGCACTTTCCTTAGGACACGTTTTACTTTTGCAATTGGGTAGATACCTGCTGATTATGAGTCTCTCTGTCCCTGCCCCCTTTCTATTCTTGTTTTCTCTTCCAGGGCAGCAGTACATGAGAGCTTGTGTGATCAGATCCATGCTCACCTATCCTGGTCAGGTTGAGTTCCCTTCTGAAATTCAAATGGGACCCTTGTATCTGAACACACCACTGAGAAATGACTCTCAATCCTCTTCCAGACCTCCCTCTATGACTCTCAATCCTCTTCCAGACCTCCCTCTACTCCCAGGGGACCCTAAATTGGACCTTGCAATTTTGAGTGCTTCCTACTGCCCATCGTCTTTAGCAGAGTTGAAATTTTGATAGTTTTCAGCATAGGACCAGTCAATTGCTTGACTCCACCTTCTCCCAGCCCAAGTACCTCTCCTCTCTCCCGGGTCAACTAGATAAATCAGGCTGCATGAGCAAAATTGCCTCTCCTCTCCTCCCAGGTAACCTCTTGCCAGGTGGTGTGATCCCTAAAGTTCTAAGGGGGTCTAGGTAATCAAGCTCACACAAAGGAAACCCCCTTCCACTCTTCACCAGAACGGTCTTATTCCCAGAGAATGCTCCCTGCCCCTCAGTGACTGTTGTAAGTCAGGGGGCTTGCAGAGGCTTTTTGCCTTAAGGGTTGGACTCAGCCACCCACCATTTCTAGCCACCATGGTTAAAAACTCATGGTTTTCCTTTGGGCTTTTTATATCTTTGTCCTGTTCCCTCCAGATCAATGCCCTGAAGCCCTCCGCTCTGTGGGTTCCCAAAACACTCACTCAGGCAGAATCCGGCCCCTTCTCAGCCATTTTTTTTGGCAAGAGGTGGTGGATGCCCACTTAATCTGATGCCATCTTGCCTCCAAAATATAAAATTTCAACTTTCAAAAGACCCTCCTTCTGGATTCAAATATTTTGTCCAATCTTGATGCAGAGCCCAAACAGGTCTTATGAAGACACTGTGTCTCTGAACTAATTGGCACTGATATGTAAATGAAATTTCACTTTTCCTAACTGCATTCTAGTAGCTTGGCCAAGTTATCTTGTAATTCTGTTAGTTCAAGTATTTTTCCATCAAGAATTTCTAAAAGTATCTTGAGGTCATTGCATAAAGCTTCATGGTTATTATGATTTTTCTTCAGACATTGCTCTAAGTCGACAGTTGTCCCTCTAAGTTTTTGATTCAGATTTCTACTACCTGTAGTTTCTGGTCAGAGTCCCTTTGTTCTTGTAATTCTCTAGCATTATCAATTTCTTATTTTATTTTATTGTTTTTTCTTTTTTTGTCTTTATTTATTTTTTTAATATTACTTTCAAAAAATATGAGGTCCCCATATTCCCTCCACCCCCCTCACCCCACTCCTCTCCCCATAACAACAATCTCCTCAATCATCATGAAACATTCATTGCATTTGGTGAATACATCTCTGAGCCCCGCTGCACCTCATGGTCAATGGTCCACACCATAGCCCACACTCTCCCACAGTCCACCCAGTGGGCCATGGGAGGACATACAATGTCCGGTAACTGTCCCTGCAGCACCGCCCAGGACAACTCCAACCCCTGAAAATGCCCCCACATCACATCTCTTCCTCCCACTCCCTATTCCTGGCATCCACCATGGCCACTTTCTCCACACCAATGCCACATCACATCTCTTCCTCCCACTCCCTATTCCTGGCAGCCACCATGGCCACTTTCTCTACACCAATGCCACATTTTCTTCTATTACAATCACAATAGTTCATGAATAGAATATCAGTAAGTCCACTCTAATTCATACTCTAGTCCTCCATCCTGTGGACCTTGGAATGATTGTGTTCACTCCACATCTATATCAAGAGGGGGCTTAGAGTCCACATGGATGCTGAATGCAATTCTCCTGCTTTCAGTTCTAGGCACTCTTGGCTCCCTGGTGTGGTGGTTGACCTTCTTCACTTCCATGTTAGCTGAGTGGGGTAAGTCCAATAAACCAGAGTGTAGGAGTTGCAAGTTTGTTGAGGCTTGGGGCCTGGCTATCACATGGTCAGTCCAGAGATTCAGGTCCCCTGGGTATACATTAAACCCCAGCACCAACTACAGTTCTGGTAAAAGTAACAGGAGAGGCTTGTGGACAAAGATCACGTCTGAGTCCATCTCCATCACACAGAAACACAAACTCCAAAGTAGGGCCAACTGACATGGCACTGAACTCCATCTGCCATGACCATAGAACCTGTGGGTCTCTGCAGCCCTCAGAAGAACTAGTACCTGGGGTTGCATCTACTTTATCTGTCTCTGGGACTCTGCTGAGGTGTGCATAAGGGCAACCCCCTCTGATAACCTCCCAGCTCTTTTTGGAGACTCATAGCCATATAGACTCATTTGTCCTTTCCATTTCCCCCTTTGATTCAGGTCAAAAAGCATTAACTCCTTGTATTATATGTAGATTGAGTTATTCGGCTGGTCCGAGTTGACCCTTTTATTCAAGGTCATTTTCTAATTACATCATCAGCTGGTACTTGGTAGTTGCACAGTTCATTCACTCTACTTTCCCAAGCTTTGAGGACGATAAGCAGTGTGCAGTTTCTATTGGATGCACAGTGATTTGGCAATCTTTTGAGCGATTTGGAGACAACGGCAGGTCCATTGTCAGAGCTGGTTAAGAAGGGTAGCCCACATCAAGGGATGATTTCCCTGAGCAGAACTTTGGCCACTCCTTCAGCCTTTTCAGTCTGAAAGGAGAAGTTTTCCACCCAGCCAGAAAAGGTGCAAATGAGAATTAGGAGGTATTTGTAGCCCCTGGATTGTGGCACTTCAGAGAAATCAACTACTAGATCTTTGAGAGGCATATTGCCAATTCGTTGGACTCCTGTGGGTCCCTGGTGAGAGTTATTCTTTGCACATGTCATGCACTGCTGGCATACAGCATAGGTGATAGCATTTAGACTTGGGATGTAGAAGAATCTATCTAACACTTCTTTAAGATGGGTTTTTCCCAAGTGTGTGTTTTCATGGTAGTCCTAAACTATGATTGTAGCTAATATTTGATGCACACAATTCTGTAATTGGATAACATCCACCACCCATTTGCTACTTGTGTCCTGCTCTCAGGGAGTGTCCTTTCTCTCTTGGCTTGAGTATATTGAGGCTCCCAGTGATTCAGAGTCTGCAGGATTAGAGCAGCAGTGTATACTGGAGTTTCTGATTAAGAGGTTGGGGGATAAGGGCAATGGCCATGTCTTCAGATAGGGATCTCTCCTATGCCGCTCTTTTTGCGTTAGCATCTGCCCTCCAATTTCCTAGAGTGATGGGGCTGTGGCTTGTCTGGTGTCCCTTGCAGTGCATGACGGCCACTTTGATGGGCTCCCAAACTGTTTCTAATAGTTGCAGAATCTGTGTGTCATATTTAATGTCCTTTCCTCCCGAGTTAATGAGCGCTTTTTGTTTGTATAAGGCTCCATGTGTGTGTAGGATAAGAAAGGTATACTTGGAGTCTCTATAGATGTTAACCTTGGCCTGAGCTGCAAGTTTTAGGGCTCAAGTGAGGACAGTGAGTTTGGTTTTCTGTGCTAATGTGTTATCTGGGAGACACTGGGCCTCCACTGTAGTTTTGGAGGTCACCACAGCATATCCTGCTCACTGGTTACTGCGCTGAACAAAGCTACTCCTATCCATGAAGAACTCCATGTTGGGATTTGGTAGTGTTTTCTAAAACCAGCCTGCTGGAATACACCTCTTGCAATGTCTCCAAGCAGTTATGGGTTGGAACCCCTTGCTCAATGGGTAACAGAGCAGCAGAATTCAGGGTTTTTATGAATTCCAGTTGGATGGATGGATTTTCACATAATAGGGTTTGATATTTAACCAGGCAGTTGTTAGTAAGCCAGTGTGTTCCTTTGACTTCTAGGATTGTGACTACTGCATGCAGAACCAAACAATCATAGGCTGCCCAAGAGTCAGTTTTATGGCTTCTAGTGTTAGCATTGTTGTGGCTGCTACAGCTTGCAGGCATGAGGGCCATCCCTGAGTTACAGGGTCCAGATGTTTGGATAGATAGGCTACAGGTCTTTGTCAGGAACCCAGGTACTGAGTGAGTACTCCTAGTGTGATGCCTTGGTGATTATGGACATAGAGGTAGAACAGTTTACTGAGACCTGGAAACCTGGGTCTTGCTGCTTCCATCAGAGCTTGCCTGAGAGTGGTGAAAGCATCTTTCTTTGGGCTTTCCCAGAGCAGGGATTCATGATCTCCCCCCTTTGTGACTTCATACAAAGGGTGCACGAGGACCCCAAAATTGGGGATCCAAGTGTGGCAGAATCCAGCTGCTCCAAGGAATTCTCACAACTTTTGGTTAGTGCTGGGCTAAAGGAAGCTACAGATTGCTTCCTTTCTTCTGGTCCTAATTCACAGAGCCCCCATGCTATTTTATAACCTAGATAGTTGACCTGAGGTAGGCAGATTTGGGCTTTCTTTTTACACACCCAATAACCCTTCTGTGGCAGATGTTTTAAGAGGGCATGGGTTCTGCTAGCATAGTTATGGTAGGTGGGGCTTCTGAGGATGATGTCATCTACATATTGGAGGAGAAAACAATTATGGCTTTTTGGTTTAAAGGACTTGAGATCACTGGCCTGGGCTTGCCCAAAAATAATGAGTGCATTTTCTAATCCCCGAGGAAGCCATGTCCAGGTTAACTGTTGCTTTTTGCCAGAGCTCAGATTGTCCCAAATAGGAGCAAAAATTGGTTGACTCTGGGATGCTATCCAAATGCAGAAGAAGGTATCTTTAAGATACAGGCATGAAAAGTAGACTGTCAATGAGGGTATCAAGCTGAGGAGGGTGTAAGTGTTGGGGACACCAGGTATAGGGTCACTACTGCTGAGGTGACTGTTCACAAGTCCTGGACCAGATGGTAATCCCCATTAGCCTTTTTTAACTGGGAAGAATGGGGTATTCCATGGAGACTGGCATGGCTTTAGTATGCCTTCATCTCTGTAACCGGACTTTTTCTTATGCTTCATGTGGAACTGGATATTGCTTTATGCTCACTGGGCTGGCTGTGGGCTTTATTTCAACAATAATTGGAGGAATGTCATGTGCCATCCCTGTTGGGTTGCCCTCTGCCCATATTTTGGGCACATACTTTGAAGGGTAGTTGTGCAGCCATAGATTGGCTGGCTCCACTGAGGCAGAACAGTCTCCATTCCTCCTGCAGAGGGAGGGTTACCACTATTTTTGGAGGCTATGGTGGTCCCAGTGTTAACGTGGATTTCCCCATGGCATCAAAGGTAATCTGAGCTTGTAGTTTAGACAGCAGGTCCTGACCAGAAGAGGGACTGGGCATTCTTGGAGATATTCATGAGTGACTTTACCCCCAATTTTACAGGTCCTGGCTCGGAGGAAGGGTTGCTGGATGCTTTTATTAGTTGCCCCTACAATAGTGGCTTGTCTTTTTGATAATGACCCACCTGGCCTGGTCACTACAGAGTGTTGAGTCCCAGTGTTGACCATCATATGTATGGTGTGGTCCCCAATTTGGACTCTGACCATAGCCTCCACGGGGCTAAGAGAACAGGAACCTGGTCTGCCCTACTAGTCCTCATCAGAGCCCTCTATTCCTGTGAGACCAATGAACTGATTTGCAGGTTTTCCTGCCGAATTTTTCCAAACCCAGGGTTTAGTTTGTGATGCTCCACTTGCTCTCCTGGCTAATGTTTTGGCCACTTTCTTTGGGGTGATGGGTTGAGTGGCCTGTTGGGGCTCTCCTGCTTCCAGTGTCCTTCCTCCTTGCAGTACACGCACTGATTTCACCCTAGGGGTGGGCCCCCCTCCTTGGAGCGGGGGCATCCTAGTTTACTTTCCTTGACACTGGGCGGCTTCTTTTGACTATTGCTGCTGCTAGAAGGTCCGCTTTCTTTTTCATTTTCCAGTTTTCCTCTCTCCTGGTTTCTACATCATGGTTGATGTAAACCTTGGTGGCTACCTCCATGAGCTGGGAAATGTTCATACCAGTGAACCCATCTAACTTCTGTAGCTCTCTTCAGATGTCAGCCTGTGATTGCGCCACAAATGCTGCATTGATCATTGTTTGGCTTTCAGAAGCATCCAATTTGAAGGGCATGTATACACAAAACACCTCACACAGTCACTCATAGAACTGAGCTGGACTTTCATTGAAAGTCTGTAGCACTTGGGTGGTTTTTACCATGTTTACTGCCTTTCAGCTCCCAGCTTTTAACTCTTCAACTAAGGCCCAATAGAAAGTTTCTAGACAGTTGAGCCTGGTCATGTCATTGGGATCTCATTGGGGGTCCTCATCTGGGAACTGTGTGCAGACATATTGGTCACTGCCCAGGGTTCCCTCAGGTGGGTGCTCTTTGAGTCAGGTAGAGCCCCTTGTGTGACTTACATTCTTTCCTCAAAGTTGAGTAAGGTCATGAGGAGTTATTTATGTTCAGCCCAGGTGAGTTTGTGGGTCTGTATGATGGAAGAGGTCCATCATGGCCTGATATTTTTCCCAGTATGGTGAGGTATAATTTTTCCAGTTAAAGAAGTCAGTGGTAGTGAAGGGTTGGTACATGAATGTTTAGTTTCCTTCTTGAATCTGACCATCAGCATCATAATTAATTGGAGCTCGGGTTTCACAGAATGGTCACTGTAGGGCAACCTTTCTCCCTACTCCACCTGTCCCCAGGGGCCCCCATGATCTGAGTTGTCATCTTTCAGGGACTCCTTCCTGAATGATGGTCAGTACTACACTGCCAGGGGCCAAGATTAGCAGAGAGAGCAGTTGCAGAGGTGAAGAGGCTGCACTGTTTGGAGAAAATGGCTGTGGGAGCAGCTGCAGGAGGGGCTGTGGGAGCAGCTGGGCTGTGTTGCTTAGAAAAAGTGGCTGCGGAACTGCCTGCAAGAATGGCTGTGGGAGGGGCTATGGGAGCAGCTGTGCCAAGTTGCTTGGAGAAAGCGGCTGTGGAACCAGCTGCAGGAATGGCTGTGGGGGTGGCTGCAGGAGAGACTGGGCTGTGTTGCTTGGAGAAAGTGGCTGTGGAACTGGCTGACGGAATGGCTGTGGGAGTAGCTGTGGCAGTGGCTGTACCATGTTGCTTGGAGAAAGCGGCTGTAGCACCAGCTGCAGGAATGGCTGTGAGGTAGCACTGCTCAGGGAGGATGGCAGTGGAGATGGTTGTGGGGGTGGCAAGATCATGTTGCTCAGGAAAAATGGCTCATCCCCACTCCTCAGCACTGGTACGGTAGGAGCAATCACATAAGGTGACAGGAGATCATTTACATCCGGCCCTTCTAGAATGCATGGGTCAGCACTAGATTTGGGACTCACTTCCTCTGGACTTTTGGCAACATGCTTGTTTGGCCTGGTTCTTTGAACAACACCTCTGGGTTTTTGAATCAGGCAAATCCTGGCTTCTTTAGTCATACATTTCCTTAACCAGGGAAGACTTTGTCTCACAGTGTCCTGCCAGGCATTGATGTATGGGAACTGGCCAGGGTGTTCTTGTTTTCCAGTTACCACATCACGGACTTTACAGATGATCTGGGGTCAAAGGTGCCATCCTGGGGCCAGCCCACCCCAAAAGTCAGTCATTCTAATTCACAAAGTGTTCTAAGCTTTCCTGGCTGGAACTTCATGCTGTATACATCTCCATGGAATGCTAAGGGAAAGTTTTTCAGCATACAACCTAACAGGGTCCTATTTTGTGTGCTCCCCATGTTTCCACTCTGTCAGCACTGCCAAACACTCATTTGGCCTTTTGCTTTGTATGCCTCTGGCTGCATCCTTCCCAGGAATTACAGCACCTCTTAGCTTTAGTGGGTTGATACAAACCCCCAACTTGGAAGAGGGTCCCTTTGCAGGGAGGCCCCCCAGACTGCCCTTGACCAGATGAGGTCACCATGGAACCATGGATCAGGACTACACACTCGCCCTGCAGAGGTGTGTCTCTGTCTCAGTATTCACAATCAGATGCACACAACCATCACCCTTCCTTTCTTTCTTGGACCTAGAGAAGATGGCTTTCTCCTTTCTCCTCAGGAGTACTAGGGACTGTTCAAGAGCTGATAAGTCTTCCCTCCTGACTTTTCAGAATTAGGCTTTTCCTGTGCTATGCCCCAGGGGTCTTACCCATCTGGCATATGGAGCTCCTTGCTTCATTCTCAAGTACCCTTTCAAACACTCCAGTGCCTCCAGTTTCTCTGGAGGGCTTTGGCAGAGTCCACAACCTCTTTCTGGACTAAAAGGTGTCCAGGGTCACCCAGGGCTGGTGTTTGCCTGGGTTCTCCTGGCCTTCTCAGAGGCATCCGAGAGGGTCAATTATTGTTGACATCTCTGGCCTTCTCAGTGATCCCAGACAAGTACTCAGAGATGTTATGGCAGAGAGAGAGATTGGATGATCGTGGTACTGAAGGCCAGGACATAAGAATTCTCTGGGAAGGAAGATTTATTAACAGCTGGCTGGGCCTGGTGGACTTCTATCCAAAAAAATTGAGCTCTGAATAGGATTTCTAGGTCCCTTTTATACAGAGAATGTAGGAGCAGGGGAGTCAAGTGGTGCTTTTATGCAAAAAGGACTTTCTTTGTTAGTTTCTTAGAGTTTTAAGTGTTTGAGTACCACGTAGGTTTGAATTATATCACTCACATTCCAGACAAGCTTGAATTAACATATCACCCACATTCCAGGTAAACTTGAATTAACATATCATCCACATTCCAGGTAAGCTTGAATTAACAAATCACCCACATTCCATCTGAATGTAAGTTCAAATACACATTCAGTCTGCATCCTCCCTGAATATCCAAAACCTATAGAGCCTATATCACTTAATTGGCTTTCCAGAACATAGGCATGCTTGGATATAGAATTAGATAAGTTTGAATTTTTGTACAGGCCATATTACAAGCAGCCTTAGATTTAATCATCTGAATAAAAATGCAAATCCATCATTGAAATGCCCTCACAGTCACAATTAGGTCTGAACTTGCTTGACCGAACAACTTGAGACCATAACCTAGCCAACTTGATGCATGAACTTAAATATCACACTCATAAAAGGAGAAGTAGATAATCTGAATAGGCATATATCTATTCAAGAAACTAAATCAGTAAGTAATGTCCTTCCAAAACAGAAAACACCATGCCCACATGATTTCCCTGGTGAATCCTACCAAACAATTAACCGAAACCACTAATCTTTACAATCTCTCCCAGAGAAAAGAAACATATTAAAAAATTCCTAACTCATTCTATGAGAAGAGAATTACATCAGTTGGAAATACAGTTATTACTAAGCAGGAAAATTACTGATTATATTTACTATAAGCATAGATGGAAAAATCCTTAACAAAATATTTACAAATCTAATCCAACAATACATATAATATAAATGTAATTATACACCACAACTAATGATATTTATTCCAGATAATGAAGACTGACTCAATATTCAAAAACCAAAAAATGTAATCCAAAGCGTCATTACACTAAAGAAAAACAATCATATGATCATCTATAGAAACAGAGACAGCATTTGATATCATTGAGCACTAGGATAAGCACAGCACACTTGGAATAGAGGGGAAATTCCTCAATGTGAAAATCAATATCTATAGATAACCTAGAAATAATAGCATACTTACTAGGGAGAAATTATATGTTTTCACCCAGAAGCCAGGAACAGGACAAGAGTGGTTCCTCTCTCCACTCTTATTCAATATTGTATGGAAATCCTTCCAATATAATATGAAAAGAAAATGAAAAAAATGATATACAGTTTAGGAAGGGAGAAATAAAACTGTCTTTGTTCATAGGTCTTACGGTTGTCAATGTAGAAAACCCCAAAGAATTTACAAAAAACTCCAGAAACTAATAAGAGATTATAGCAAAGTTACAGACTACAAAGCTAATAGGCAAAAGTTAGTTGATTTCCTATACACCAGCAATGAACAATTGGAACTTGAAATAAAAATCTTAACATTATTTACACAAACACCAAAAAAGTGGATACAGGCCTTAAAAATATGTACAAGGCATATTGTGAGGGAAACTGCAATACTTTAAAGAAAGAAATCAGAGAAAATCTAAATACTTGGAGATATATTCCATTCATGATTTGGAAGTATTAATATAAATAATATCTCACTTCTATCCCCAACTTGATTTATAGAATCATTGGAATTGGAATAAAAATTCCCACAAGTTATTTTGTGAATATCAAAAAGCTGATTCTAAAGATTATGTGGAATTATAAAACATTCAAATTTTCCAACAAAAATGAAGAAGAATGCCAGAGGTCTGACACTACCTGGCTTCAAGACTTACTATAAATCTAGAGTTATTATGACAGAGTGACATTATGGTGAAGAAAATATATCAATAGTATAGAATAGAGAGCACAAAAATAGGACTACACAAAAGTAGTTAACTGATCCTTGACAGTGAGCAAAGACAATTCCTTGGTGAAAAGATAATATATTCAGTGAATGGTGCTAGAACAATTGGACATAAATGTGGGAAAAATCAGTCTAGAAACTGTCTTTACACTTTTCACAAAAAAATTACTGAATATGAATTAGGCATCTAATTTAAAATGCAAACCATCAACATCTAGATAGATTTCATAGAAGAATATTTGGGTTACATTGATGTCAACAATAACATTTTAGATTTTTTAAAAAGCAAACTCCATTAAAGAAAAAAATTGGACAAAATTAAAAGTGAACACTTCTGAAACTTCCAAGAAGATGGAGGATTAGAAAGACACAGGAATCACCTCTTCCCCAGAAAATATAGCTAGAGGACAGGCAGAAATAGTCTGAAAAAGTATTTTATTGTTTAGGGTACCAAGGGAATCCTGGACACCACCCAGAAGAGAGAGGAGTAATGGAAAAGAATTCAGTGGGAAAACTGTGAGTAAAAGCTGCACCTGCAGCTGCTGAAGCCCATGCCCCTGCACTTGGAGCAGAAAGCTTTGATGTATTCTGCCTCTGGCCAGAAGCTGTGGACAGAGGGTGCCACAGGGTTCCACATCCCCAGGAAAATTGAAAGAAAAGGATGTAGTCTAAGACTGATTCAAATTTTGGCCAACGCATTTGGTCTTCTATGTCCCATGAACCCTTCCAATCCAGGTGGGAAGATAAAACTGTCCTGGGAGCCAGCAGGGAACAAAAGAGATCCAATTTTCTAAAACACCCTCCTTACTGACTGGGACTGGTTGATGAGGACACGGATGTGAGTGAAATTATTTCCCAAATGGGAAAAGGGAGGGAGCTGATGGCAAAGGTTGGAGAACAGCCTCTGAGAAAGTGTGATTTGTGAGGCTCTGAATAGCCTTGAGACAAGATTCTCGGTCACTTTGTTTTGGTTAGCATTGCAGTGAAAACTTTCTAACCAGATTTGGAGAGGACTGTTGATGAGTGCCATCTACTGACAGGCCAAGGCAGTGCATGTGAGCAAATTCAAAATAAATAAATAAGAGGCTTTTTCTGATCTTTAGAACCTCCCTCCCCAAGGCCCTTTGAAGTGGGTCTACAACCTATTACGATGCTCATAGTATGGTTTTGAGCAGCTAAACAGGGATAATCCTAAAGACCTAGAACAGGATGAACCAAGAATCAAGGAAGAGTAGTAACACACAGCTTCCCAATGCTAAACCCCTAAGCAGAGAGAGAAATTGAGCATCAGAGTAAATTCACCATCATAATCATATGAATAGACATCACCAAAAAATTACAAGAAAATCTAAGAAGATGGAATATATGGCTCAAGCAAAGAAATGTATCAATACCCCAGGCGAGATGCAGGATTTGAGACAAATAATCAACAAAGTTCATACAAATCTCCAAAATCAAATCAATGACTTGAAATACTATAGGGCTAAAGAGATAAAGGACATCAAGAGGAAACTGAGTGAGCACAGAAGAATTTAGAAACCAGCATAGAAAAAATAATAGTGTTTATGGGAATGAAAGACATGAAAGGTGAGATAAAAAACACTTTAGAGGCACAAAAATTATTTGAAATGATAAAAAAAGAATAAGTTATGCAGAAGACAGAACTGCTGAAATCAGAGAGAGAAGAGAATGGGAAAAGTTGAGCAAGAAATCGGGGACTTGAAAAGCAACATGAAGCATAACAAAATACATGTCATGGGTATCCCAGAAGAAGAGAAAGAAAAAGGAGCAGAAAGAGGATTTGAGGAAATAATGGCTGAAAACTTACTGTCTCTCATGAAAGAAATGAATTTACATGTCAAAGAAGCATAGCACAACTCAATGAGAATGAACATGAAAAGATCTACTCTGAAATACATACTAGTTAGAATGTTAAACAACAAAGCTAAAGAGTAAGTTCTGAGAACAGCAAAGGAGATAGAAGCAAACCATCACAGACAAGGCATGTGCACTAACACTTAGTGTGTATTTTTCATCAGAAACCATAGAGGCAAGAAGACAGTATTACATGATTAAGATAAAGAAAGAGAAAATCTGCCAGTTGGGAATTCTCTATCCAGAAAAATTGTCTAAAATTTGAAGATGAGTTTAAAATATTCACAAGTAATGTTACCATAAGCACAGCTGTCTCCAAAAGAAGGGCCCAACTGATTGAGCACCACAAAGGAGAAAAACTTCTCTCAGTGAGAAAGTGATTTATTGCAAGAGTGCAAGCAAGGAACTGTGGGAATCTTCCCCAAATCAGTTCAAAGCAAGAAGTGGAGCTAGGGATTTTATAAGCAAATGAGAGGGGTAGGAGAGGAGAAAAGCATGTGATACCAGGAATCTCGTGAGGAGGTTAGGTGCAATTTCTCAGTCCTGCATTGTCTCAAGCACATCAAATATGTCCTTGGCTTCAGTGGCTAATTAACCACATTTTAGAATGGTCTTCACTATTTTTTCTCAGCTGATTGCTCAAGAATATCAAGTTTTTCTGTTTCTGAGGAAAGTTACAGGTTTACTGGGTCATAAGGTGCTACTGACACTATGTAGTCTATTTTGCTTTGAGGCATTATCTTATTCCTGTAAGCAAAACAGATAAGTTCTGGTTAGTATCCTTCAAGGAATGAAGTACAAGGAGTGAACTTCTAAAATTAGATTAATAGAAAACTAACTCAATTAGTGCATTATAATTTTCAGACCTTCTTAAGTTAAGAAATTTTTGGTAAACACATTTTTCAATTATGATGTTTAACATCACAACCCAAACATATGGACTGACAGAATGGATAAAAAAAAAAAACAAGAACCATCCTGAAACTGTCTACAAGAGACTCACATTAGATCCAGGGACATAAATTGGCTGAGAGTGAAAGATTGGAATAAGATATTCCATATGAAATATAACCAAAAAAAGAGCTGGAGTGTCTGTACTAATATTGGACAAAACAGACTTCAAATTTTAAAAAAAAGGTCTAAGACTTGCACAAGATCATTATACATAATAAAAGGAACATTCCAAGAAAAATAACAGCCATAGATAATCATGCACCTAACCAGGATGCCCCAAATTACAGGAGGCAAACTCCAGCAAAACTGAAGGGAAATGATGAGTGGAAACAAACAAATCTGAGTTCTTCACCTCTAATATTTGATGAATACCCACTCTTTTGAGAAAATTCAAGAGTATTCCTTTGAGAAATGACAAACTTACTTAGAGGTGCAGAGCTTGCAACTCACACTACTTCCTAATAGTGAACACACTAGTTGGAATAAATTACCTGTGTCTTACTCCGACAGTTCTCTTCATATGATAAATGTGGTAAAGATTATAAACTACTTGATGAAACTGAAGAATTAAATTAAATTAAATTTGGATAAATAATACAAACAATAAAAATCAAAGCATGTTAAAAAGAGTAATAAAAACCAATATAAAAAATTGAAGGGAGAAATAGACATCTCACAAATAATAGTCAGAGACTTCAGCACACCACTCACATCACTACATAGAACAACTGGACAGGTCAATAAAGAAACAGAGAATGTGACAACATGATAAATGAGCTAGACCTAACAGGCATTTACAGAATGTTGCTTCACAAATCAGCAGCTTATACATTCTTCTCAAGTGCACACGGAACTTTCTCCAGAACAGACCACATGGTACATCACAAATAAATATAAAACGATTGAAATTATACAAAGCAACTTCTCAAATCTAATGGAATGAAGTTGGAACACATAATTGAGAAAGCAGGAAAGTCACAATTGTGTGAAGGTTAAATGACACAATCCTAAACAATCCATGGATCAAAGAAGAAATTTCAAGTGCAATTGATAAATATATTGGGATGTATGAAAATGAGAATGTAACTTATCAAAACTTACAGGGTACAGTGAAGACTATCCTGAGACAGAAATTAATAGCCCAAAATAGCTAAAACCAAAGATCTAACTGAAAAATTGGAGTAACTAGAAAAAATCCCAGCATCAATTCCCAAAGCAAGCAGAAGGGAAGAAATAATAAATATTAGAGTAGAAATAAATGCAATCAAGAAAAAAAAATAGATAAAATCAACAAAACCAAAAACTGGTTCTTTGCAAGGAATAATAAAATTGACAAATGTTTAGCCATATAACAAAGAAAAAAAAAGAGAAAATGCAAATCATAAAATCAGAGATAAAATGGGGTAAGTTATGACTAAACAGGAATAGCAAGGCTTAAAAAAGGATATCATGAGAAACTATGCTAACAAGCTAAACAACCTATGTGTAGTTGACAAATTCTTAGAAATGCACAAAAATCCTACACTGATTCCAGAAGAAATACAAGAACTTAACAAACCCATCACATTTAAAGAGATTGAATCAATCACCAAAAATATCCCAATATGATGAAAGAGGTTGTTGATGGGGAGGAATGGGGTGAGGGGGGTGGGGGCTATATGGGGGCCTCATGTTTTTTAATGTAACATTAAAATTTTTTTTAATTAAAAAAAATCCCAACAAAGATATATCCAGGACAAGATGGATTTACAGGTGAATTCTACAGCATTTTGAGAATAACTAACATCAATCTTGATTTAACTCTTCCAAAAAAGTAAAGAGGAGGGAAATTTACCCAACAAATTTTGTGAAGCTAACATGACCTTAAAACCAAAGCCAGGTAAAGATTCTAAAAGAAGTGAAAATTACAGACCAATCCCTATGGATATAGATGCAAAATTTTTCAACAAAATACTTGCAAAAGAATCCAACAGCATATCAAAAAACTTATACACCATGACCAAGTGGAATTTATTCCTGGTATGCAAGAGTGATTCAATATAAGACAATCAATTAATGTGATATACCACATTATCAAAATGATGGGGAGAAAATCACTTGATCATTTTGATCATTTCAGAAAAGGCATTTGACAAAATCCAGCATGATTTTTTGATTAAAAAAACACCTAGAAAAGGAAAATTTCTCAACATGATACAGGTCATATGTGAGAAACCCACAGCACACATTGTACTCAATGGGAAATATTTAAAGCTTTCCCTCTTGCATTGGGAACAAAAAAAGAAGCCCACTGTCACCATTGTAATTCAACATTGTGTTAGAAGTTTTAACCAGAAGAGTTAGACAGGAAAAAATAAAAGGCATCCAAGTAGGAAAAGAGGAACAAAAACTCACTATTTGAGAATGATATTTCTCTATATTCTAAAAATTTTGAAATGTCTATGGCAAAACTACTTGAGTTAATAAATAAGATCAGCAAACTGACAGGATACAGAATCAACATACAGAAACCAGTAATGTTTCTGTACACTAGCATTGAACAATTTGAAGAGTAAATCAGGAAAAAAAAAATCCATTTACAATAGCAATAAAAAAATTCAAATAACTAGGAATAAATATAACCTAAGAAGTACAGAGCCTATATTCAGAAAACTACAAAACAGTGTTAAAAGAAATCAAAGAAGACCTAAGCAAATGAAAGATATTTTGGGTTCATGGATTGGAAAACTAAGTATCATGAAGCTGTCAATCATACCCAAACTGATTTCCAGATTCAATGCACCACCAATCAAAATTCAACAGTCTACTTTACAAAAAGAGAAAAGGCGATTAGCAAAATTATTTGGAAGGAAAAATGTGCCCAAATAGGAAAAAACATTCTAAATTGAGGATTGATTTGGGAGGACTTTTGCTTCCTGACCTTGAAACATATTACAAAGATACAGTGGTGAACCAGCATGATATTGCCATATAGATAAATGCACCAATCAGTGGAATAAAATTGAGAGTCCAGAATAAAACCATTACCTCTACAGCTGACTAGTTTTTAACAAACCTTCAAAATCCATGTTAATTGTACAAAATAGTCTTTTCAACAAATGGCACTGGGAGAACTGGATATCCATAAACAAAAGAATGAAAGAGGACCTTATGTCACTTCCTATACATGAATCAATGCAAAATGGATCAAAGACATAAATATGAAAGTCAGGACCAAAAAATGAGCAGAAGAAAATGTAGGGAAACCTCTTCAAAATCTTATGATACGTGATGGTTTCTAGGAACTTACATCCAAAGCACAAGCAATTCAAGAAACAAATAGATAAATGGGACCTCCTCAAAATTAAACTTTTGCACCTCAAAAAACTTTGTCAAAAGAATGAAAAGGCAACCTATTGAATGGGAGAAAATATTTGGAAATCAAATATCCAACAAGAGTTTAATATCTATGATGTAAAAAGAAATACTAGAACTCAACAATAAAAAGAGAAATGAAACAATTTTAAAAAGGGCAAATGACTTGAGTAAATGTTTATCCAAAGAAGAAATACAAATGACAAAAAAAAAAAAAAGTACAATATCACTAGTGGCTAGGGAAATGGAAATCAAAGGTACAAGGAAATTTTAGGTCACAGTAAAGTCACACTTAGAATAAGGAGGACTTCTATATACCCAACATCCTCTCCCTTTTCCCCTTCCCCCAACAATGATCTTTTTACATGTGGATGTTACATTTGCTACAAATTATGTGCAAATATTGAGTTTACATTATGGTTTACATTTTAGATTATACATTTTTATAAATTTTTGGTGAAATTTAACATGGCCTGTATCCATCATTGCATGATCATGCAGAACAACTGAATTACCCCCAATTACTCCCCTCTTACATATATTCTATTCTTATCTCCCCTTCACATTGGGGCCCACTGCAACAACATAGCTTCCCTGCTTGAAGGACAAGATTCATAGATATTTGCAACAATGCTGAGGACTTGACACACTCCTCTGTCCTCCCACATTGGGAGTCACCTATGCTCTTGAGAGACACCCTCCCTTTGAGAACATCCGGCCTCCCCAAATGGGGTTACAGAACCTTCCCGCTTATTGTATGGGTCTCCACCCACTGATATAACAAACTATGACATAATGAGCTCTCCCATACTCCCTAGAATCTTGTCCCAGGTGCACCCTGTGCCAAATGGCCCCATCCAACACCCTAAACCAGTAAACCTTCCTTATTATATTGCCTAGAAATTTTTCTCAACATTATAGTTTCAACCATGTACCTACCAATCTCCCATGTTCACCTGGTCCCCTCCAGTTCTCCCCCAATTCCATGGAAAATATGAACCATCCTTTCAACCCTAGCCCCTGTCAAGTCTGCACAGCCCAACCCAATAGGATCCCTCTACCCCATCACATCCTTTCACTGCATAACTGCTTAACACCAAAAGAGGTAAGACACTGAGAAAGAAATGGAAGAGATTGCCTTGCCACTGTATGTACAGAAAAACACCTATTGTAGTGATGAAAGGTAAAACATCAAAAAATTTTATATTTTTCATTCTTTTAATATCACAATTTTTATACTTTATTTTAGTTTTATTAATTATTATGTATTTTATTTCTAATGTTTAAACCTATCATTACTAATTCATTTTCCTATTAATTGAATTTGGCAATATATTAGGCTTCATTTTTTGAAGAAGTTTTGGATCACAGAGGAATTCAACTATGGCAGTGGAGGAGCATTGGTGTGGGGTGTCATTGATGGGGTAAGCATGGGAGAGAGTTCACCTGGGCATGTATATAGGGTATATAGTTATATTCAGATGTTCATTGATATTAACACCTTTGGTAGAAATTCACACAACAACTGAGGGAGTGCCATGTTCCTATCCTGGGGACATTCCCCAAAGGAAGAGCAACAATCCCCCAAGTGCACGGGACAATGAACAGTGAAGAAGGATGGTCCAATGATGGGCCATTGATACTTATGACTATGCTTATCAGCCTATTACACTTGAAATTTAACTTAGCCTAGTGTTGCAAGGTGCCTAAGAGTTACCTACTGAGAGCCTCCATGTTACTCAAATGTGGTCTCTCTCCAAGCCAAACTCAGCATATAAATGCATTACCTTCTCCCCAGTGTGAGGCACAATTCCCAGGTATGAGCAACCCTGGCACTGAGAGATTACTACCAAGAACTGGCTGGTGATGAAGCTAGAAAAAGACCTGGAATGAATGAAAGGGGGAAATGGTAAAGACATATGAGTGTATATGGCTAAGAGACTTCAAAATGAGTAAGGAGGTCATTAGAGCTGTAATGCTTGTTCATGTCTCATCAGGATCTTAGAGATGGCCAAAGTAGATACTAACCCCAATAGTGGTGTTCCTGAGGGTTACAGACACACCCAGGTCTTAGTCATAGCATATGGATCTGGAGTTCAGTGCCTTGCCAGTGGGCCTGACTTTGGAATTTGTACTCCTGAATGTGATGGAGTTGGACTCAGATATGACTTCTCTACAGATGCCTCTTCTGTGCCTTTTATTGAACTTGTGGTTGGTGCTGGGGTTGGTGTTTGCCCAGGAGACTTGAATCTCTGTACTGTCCATGTGCCAGCTGGGTTCTGAGCCTCAGCAGTGTTACAGCACTTGTTCTCCAGTTTGTTAGACTTACCCAGGTCACCTAACAGGGAGGTGAGGATTGGCAACCACCACATCAAGGAACCAAGAGAGTCTACAGTTATGAGCACAAGAGTCCCATCCACCAGCTATGTAGTATCAAAACCCCTCTCAATTGAGGGTTGGAGTGGGCATTGACATCCCAGGGTCTGCAGGATGGAGGAATAAAATATGGACTAGTAGGGACTCACTGGTATTCTACTATAGAATTATTGTGACTATAGCAATGGCAGAAATTATATCAGTGATGTGGAGACAGTGGCCCCAGGAATTGCTGAAGGCAGGGAGAAGGAAAAGAAGGTGAGATATAGGGCATTTTCAGGACTTGGAGTCATCTTGAATCATATTGCAGGCACAGATGCCAGACAATATGTATCCTGCCATAACCCAGTGAATGGACTGGGAGAGGGTGTAAACTACAATGTGAACTATAATCCATGCTGTGTAGCTGTGCTGCAAAATGTATTAATCAAATGAAACGAATTTGTCACATTAATGAAAGAACTTGTTAATGTGGGAAAAGTGGGGGGTGTGGGGAACCTCATATTTTAATGTAACATATTTTAATGTAATATTTTGTATTCTTTAAAAATAAGTAAAAATATATTTTAAAATGATACAGTGAGATACCTTTTCACATGTATTAGAAAGGGCACTATTTAAAAGACAGAGAACTGTTAAGTGTTGGAGATGGTGAGGAGAGAGTGGAGTACTTATTCACTGTTGGTGGGAATACAGAATGGTACAACCAAGTCTGCCAGTAGTGAGACAGCAACCCAAATTGGATCTGGAATACTGAGGCCCAGGGGCTTCCCGGTCTCTGGCTCTCCTTGCCCCATCATTTAGTGACCCAAATGTGGCCACTCTCTAAGCCAAACTCAGTATGTAAATGCATTACCTTCCCCCCCCATACCCAACGTGGGACATGACTCCTGGGGATGAGCCTCCCTAGCACTGAGGGATTACTACCAATCACTAACAGAAGAAGCAACTAGAAAGAGACCTTGAATAAAAGGGTCAACTCAGACCAGCAGAATATCTCAGCCTACCTGTTGGGTCAAGTGTTAAAAACTGCTCTTTGACCTTGAATGAAAGGGGGAAATGGCAAAGACAAATGAGTTGATACGGCTAAGAGTCTTCCAAAAGGAGTCAGGAGGTCATCAGAGGGGTTGTGCTTACGCACACCTCAGCAGGACCCCAGAAAAAGCCAAAATAGATACAACCCTTGGTACTGGTTCTTGTGTAGGCTATAGAGATCCACAGGATATATAATCATGGCAGATGCATTTGGAGCTCTGTGCCATTTCAGAGGGCCCTACTTTGGAATTTGTGTTCCCGAGTGTGACAGAGCTGGACTCAGATGTGACTTTTCTACACGTCTCTTCTTTCACTTTTACTAAACCTGTGGTTGGCACTAGGGATGGTCCATTCTCAGGAGACTTGAATCTCTGGACTGCCCATGTGCCAACTGGGCCCTGAGCCTCAGCAGAGTAGTGACTTCTACTCTCTGGTTCGATGGTGTTACCCAGGTCAGCTTACAGGGAGGTGAAGATGGTCAACCACTTGATGTCAAGCCCTCAGCTTTGTTGCAAGGATCTGTGAATCTGGCCCTTCAGGCAGTGAAGCTTTGTTGTCACTGTGGGCCCTGATGGGAGAGGGAGACAGAAGTAGAATAGATGGAAGCAATATAACTGGGGCAATGGAAGTGTTCCATAAGATCGTGCAATGATGGATATAAGACATGTTAAATTTCACCAAAAGTGTATAAAAAACTATAGGCTAAAATGAAAACCATAAGGTAAACCATAATGTAACTAAAAAATTTGGAGAATTGTACAGTCTAAAATATAAACCATAATGTAAACCAAAATGGAGCCATGTTTGATAGCTCTGTTTCAATGTCTGTACATCAGTTGCAGCAAATATAACATGAGCATTCAAAAACATCATTACTGGGGAAGATAGAAAAGGGTTTAATGTTGGATGTATGGGAGTCCCCTACATTGTATATGTGACCTTATTGTGATCTAAAATATTTTTGAAAACAAAATTAAAAATTAGGGGAAAAAAAGGGTTAGGCACAGAGGAAGAAATGAAAGAAATTACCTTGACACTGAACAGACAGGGGCACACCCATTACAGTGATGAAAGGCAAAACGGCAAAAACAAACTTTTATCATATTTTTCATTTTTCAATACTCCAATTTATTTTTACTTTATTTTAGTTTTTCTAAATTAGTTTGTATTCTATTTCCTATCTTTAAACCTATCATTGCTATTTCATTTTCCTGTTAATTGACTTTGACAATATAATAGGCTTCATATTTGAAGAAGTTTTAGACCACTAGAGGTTCAACTATGGCAAGGGAGGAATGCTGATGTGGGGTGTTATTGATGGAAGACACATGGTTGGGATGGAGCTCTCCAGGGCATGTATATAGGGTATACAAAAATGTATAAACATTGGGTATTTTCATAGTAGTTACAGTTACAAAAGACACCTGAGGGAGTGCTGAGTTCCTAGCCCAGGGAGCTCTGTCACATTCCCCAAAGGAAGAGCAACAATCCTTCAAATGCAAGAGCAAAGACCATTGAAGATGGATGGTCCATTGATGAGCCCTTGATACTGATGACTATGCTTATGAGTATGTGTACCTGACAACTCTACTGGACTTAGAGTTGCAGGGTGCCTAAAAGTTATACCCTGAGATCCTCCATGTTGCTCAAATGTGGCCACTCTCTAAGCCAAACTCAGCATGTAAATGCATTACATTCCCCCCAAACATGGGACATGATTCCCTGGGATAAGCATCCCTGGCACCAAGGAATTACTACCAATTACTAACCAGTAATGCAAGAAAAAGACCTTGTATAAAAGGGGGAAATGGTAAAGACAAATGAGTTTATATGGCTGAGAAATTTTAAAAAAGAGTTGGGAGGTCATCAGAGGGGTCATGCTTATGCATGTCTCAGCAAGGTCACAGAGACAGCCAAAGAAGATACAACCCAAGGTACTGGTGCTCCTGAGGGCTACAGAGACACACAGGTTCTACAGTCATGGCAGTTGGTCTGTAGTTTAGTGCCTTGTCAGTAGACCCTTCTTTGGAATTTGTTTTCCTGAGTATGATGGAGTTAGACTCTGATGTGACCTTTCTATACATGCCTCTTCTGTCACTTTTAGTGAAACTGTGATTGATGCTGGGGTTGGTGTATACCCAGGAGACTAGAATCTGGACTGACCATGTGACATCTAGGCCCTGAGCCTCAGCAGAGTTGCAATTCCTTCTCTCCTGTTCATTGGACTTACCTAGGTCAGCTAACAGGGAGGTGAAATGGTCAATCACCACAAGAGGGAACCAAGATGGCCTACAACTTTAAGCAGGAGAATCATATCCATAAACCATGTGGGATCGAAGTCCCCTCTCAATATAGAGGTGGAGTGGACACCACCATCCCAGGGTCCACAGCATGGAGGAATAAAATATGGATTAGAGTAGACCTACTGGTATTCTATTATAGAACTGTTGTGACTATTAATGGAAGAAACTGTAGCACTGATCTGGAGAAAGTGGCCATGGTATTTGTTTAGGGCAGGGAGAGAGAAGAAGAGATGTGATGTGGGGGAGTTTTTGGGACTTGGAGTTGTCCTAAATGATATTGCAGTGATAGACTGGACATTATATATCCTGCCATAACCCACTGAATGTACTGGGGGAAAGTGTAAACTACAATGTAAACTCTAATTTGTGCAGGGCAGCAGTGCTCTAAAATGTATTCACCAAAAGCAATGAATGTGCCACATTGATGAAAGAGGTTGTTGATGTGGGAGGAGTGGAGTGGGTGGGGTGTAGGGCATGAGGGAAACTCATATTTTTTAATGCAACATATTTTGTAATCTATGTATTTTTTAAAAATTCAATAAAAAATAAATAAATGCTAAAAAACCAACTAAAAATAGAAAAAAACTTTTTTGTAAAATTGTAAAATAAAATAATAAATTGCTTAAATGAAATGGTAAATTTAAAAGAGAGTTTAAGTTTGGCTAGATTTAATATAATCCATTGTAGGAAAGAAATAGTATGGCAACAAACATTTATAAAGGTAAATAATTAATATAATAGAAATTAATTTAACAAAATTTAAATTTTTATGTTCCACCTCTAACAATAGGACTTAATCTCTAAGGATTAAAGAAATTATTGGTTTAGTTATTCAATTTCAATGGAGGACATAATTCTTCCTGGGTAATCAAGTTCCAATTTGGGAATTCTTCACATTTAATTGGCAAAAATTACCACAGAGAACAAGATCACTAGGAAAACCACAATATTTTAAAATAGGGTCCCTTAGATTTCAGTAAGCCAAGGTTCTAGGAAAAAAAGATGTCAAAAAAAAATTAGAAAATACTGACACCACAATGATAAGCCAGACTTAACAAAGGCCCCTGATAACAGATACTTCTGAGTTTAAGACAATGGATAACCTGTTCAAAGAACATGAAATTGACCTTTGGGCCCTGGGTTCCAAAATGGCTTTCTGTAGTGGAGTCTCTACAATCCTATGATGCTCATGTTTGACTCTGCTGGCCCACAGAAATGCAGCCGCTAGGTTGCGCTCAGAAACTGCCATGGAGCATCTGTTTTTTCCTCCTCCACAGCTGGGCTCCTGGTGGTTATGGCCCAAACAATTTTGCTGACAAATTACTTGGAGCCTGGAGTTGTATCTCTTTTTAAAAGAGAGCGTCTAGAGAAGGGCAATACTGAAAACACAGACAAGAATGACAAAGAAATTAAGCTCATCCTAGAATAAAGTAACTAAACTCAGATTTGGTTTTGTAGTGGGGCTGTGGTGGTGGTTCAAATATACTTGGAAAATGAATAAACCATTAGTCAAACTCATGATTATGGTAAAAATTAAAACACAGATAACTAAACAGACACACCCAAAATACACACAAGGATTAATATTTGCTGATAATGGAGGAGTGTGTGTGATGTGTGCCAAATGTATGGTACGGACCATGGTTAGTGGTTAAGAGCCTGATGATATTCTCTCATAGTCTGTAAGAAATGATCCACCATGATGTGGGTGATGATGGAGGATTGTTGTAAGGGAATTGTGACTGAGTGCATGATTGTTTCGTTAGTTCACAACTTCTGTCAGGAAAATATATTTACAAAAATAATAATGTGAAACTCTATCCCCTATGTCAATACCCAATGAACATCTGAACATGTCGGCTAACAGGGAGGTGAGGCTGGTCAACCACCACACCAGGGAACCAAGAGAGTCTACAACTGCAAGCAGGAGAATTCCATTCAAAAGACATATGGGTCTAAGCCCCCTCTTAATTTAGAGGTGGAGTGGACATCACCATCCCAGGGTCTGCTGGATAGAGGAATAAAATATGGATTAGAGTGGATTTACTGGTAATCTACTGTAGAATTATTGTGACCCTAGCAATGGAAGAAATTGTATCATTGATGTGGAGACAGTGGCCACAGGAGTTGCTGAGGGCAGGGAGAGGGAAGAAGAGGTGTGGTATGGGAGTATTTTGGGGACTTGGAGTTGTCCTGAATGATATTGTAGGGACAGATGCAAGACATTATATTTCCTGCCATAACCCACTGAATGGACTGGGGGAGAGTGTAAATTACAATGTAAACTATAAATCATGCAGTGTAGCATACTCCAAAATGTATTTATCATATTCATTGAATGCGTCACACTAATGAAAGGAAATTGTTGATGTGGGAGGAGTGGGGAGGTGGGAAGTGGGGTATATGGGAACCTCTTATGCTTTTTAGTACAGCCTTTTGGGTAATCTATGTATCTTTAAAAACAAAAAAGAAAATAAAAATATTTTTAAAAATAATGGGGTGGGTTGGGGGAAAATATATCAAAGGGAAGATATGGATTCTAATTAGGAGGAAGATTTTGATGATATTCTCTCATGCACATATTTGGTGGATTTAAAATAGAAAAACCCTTTTTTAAATACCCAGTAAAATACCATCATTTTAAAAAGAGCAAATATCTATTATCATTATCATATAAAATATTGCTATGAGTGAAAGCATTTCTCAAAAACATAAAGTCAATGCTATTAGGAAATGAAAGTTGTTAGCTCTTTTTAAAAGTACATTCCTTAAAAACAAGAGGATTCTATGATATTATTTCATTGGAAAGTATTTTTACAAAAAATTCTGGAAAAGTTTTTTTTTTTTTAGTTAATGAAATAATGTTAACCTCACTAACATGGGAGAATAATGACAAAGATCCCCAAATGATTCTCCTTGATTCCTTAATTTTTTTAGTAATCCCATTTCTGATTCAATAATTCAAAGTCAATCTTTTTTACTTACTTAAAGAAACTATGCAATTGAAAGCAAGCTCCAGCTTTTCTTTCATGGAAAGCACTTCTGATTTTCTCCAAACCCTTTGAGTTGTGCTAGAAAATAAAGAAATTCTTATGTAGTTACTCATATATAAATAACTGCTGCGATGTCATATTCTACTTTTTAAGAAATTTTTAAAATTAAATGTAACATTGATACAAAGAAAGTGGTAAACAGAGACAAACAAAATAAAACACAGAAACTATGTGCTGTAACTTCCACCCACCCTCAAAACTTCTCCTCTGGCATGTGAAAACCCCTGCCTAAACCCAAGAGGACAAAGCTACTTATATGCTGAATGGGATATATAGACCCATAACTATTCACTAGATATCTAGGGGTGTGTGATATGGATGGTTCACAAAAATCAAGGACTGGGTCCTCAAGGCAGGGCATACAGCCCTTTATCTCAAATCATCCATGATCACAACCACTATCTTTCAAGAGAAAGAAATAGAAGACCTGATTAGAGAAGTCGGTAAATCCAAAAACTTCATGTATGACTCTCAACACCCTGTTTCCCTTAATATATTTTTTATTAAAGGTTATCTTTCATACATGGACACACATAAATTTGAAGTGCATAGTAAAAATTGTTAACTTAGAAAATATGCAGACATAACACCATTCAAGGGTCTCATATAGTTCATCTCCACCAACACCTTGCATTGTTTTGATCCATTTCTTATGAACTAGGCTAGAGCATCATTGCAATATTACTAACTGTAGTCCATCTCACATTTTGTGTATTTTTCCAGGTGTTCCCCTATTTTTTAAAACAAATCTGTTTTATTGATACATATTTTAAAGAACCAATATATCTAAAGTATACAATGAATGGTGTTTGGTATATTCAAAAAGTTGTGCATTGATTACTTCATCATTATTTAACCTTACCATTATTTTGAAAGAAACAATAATAAAGATGGGAAAAATCATACAAACAAACCAACAAAAAAACTGATCCCCTCTAAATCGCTGTGTTTTCTCTGCTGTGCATAGGTGCTATTCTAACTAATTTTATATTAATTTATTTATCAAGCAGTTTTATTGAGATATATTCACATACCATATCATCTAAGCAATGGTATTTTTTTAGCTGTTGAAAAGATCTTTACTGTAAAATTGTTAAATAAAAGCAGATATAGATGGAAAGAAATGGCAAATTTTAAAAGATAATGTGTTAGGCTAGACTTAATATAATCCATGTCAAGAAAGAGATAGTAGGGCAGCAAACATTTATAAAGGTAAATAATAATTCTAATGAAATAGAAAATATTAACAGAATTCTAATTTTTATATTCCACCTCTAACAATCAGGCTTAATAATTTCTAAGGATGAAATAAAATATTGTTTAAGTTATTCAATTTCATTGGAGGTCATAATTCTTTCCAGGTTATCAAGTTCCTATTTCGGACTTCTTCACATTTATTTGGCATAAATTACCACAGAGAATAAGATCACTAGGAAGACCACAGTATTTTAAAATAGGGCCCGTAAGAGTTCAGTAAGCCAAGGTTCTAGGAAGAAATGACCAAAAAGAAAAAAAGAGAGAAAATACTGACAATGCAATGACGAGCCAACCTAACAAAGGCCCCTTGATAGCGGATGCTTCCGAGCTTAGCGCAATGGATAACATGCTCAAGGAGCGTGAAATTGGCCTTTGGGCCCTGGGTTCCAAAACGGCTCACTGCAGTGGAGCCTGGCATGATAGGGTGACATTCGCTCCTTACTCTGTTGGCGAGCAGAAATGTGGCTGCTGGTGTAGCCCTTACAATTCTGCTGACAAATTACTTTGAGCCCGGAGCGGTGGCTTGGAGGTGAGACTCTTGAAAAGAAAGCTTCTAGAGAAAAGACAATGCTGAAAACTCAGGAAAGAATGAGAGAGAAAATAAGCCTAGAATAAAGTAACTAAGCTCTGAATCTGTTTTGTAATGGGGGTGTGGTGGTGGTTCAAATATGTAAGGTAAATGAATAAACCACTAGTCAAATTCATGATTATGGGGAGAAGTAAAACACGGGTCGCTCATAACAGACACTCAAAATACACATAAGGATCAATAGTTGCTGATAATGGGGAAGTGTGTGTAATGTGTGCCAAATATATTGTATGGACCGTGGTTTGTAGTAAGAATCTGATGATATTCTCTCATACTTTGTAAGAAATGATCCACCGTGGGGTGGGTGATTATGCAGGATTGTTGTAAGTGAATTGTGACTGAACACATGATTGTTTTGTTAGTTCACAACTTCTGCCAAGAAAATATATTTACAAAAATAATAATGGGGTGGATTAAGGAAAATATGAAAATAGAAGAAATGGACCCGAGTTAGGAGGAAGATTTTGATGATATTCTCTCATGCATATATGTGTTGAATTTAAAATAGAAAAGCCATTTTTCAAATACTGACAAAATACAATCTTTTAAAGTAAGAGTAAATATCTATTATTTTTTTCATATGAATTATTAGCTAAGAGTAAAAGCATTTCTCAAAATATAAAGTCAACGCTATTAGGAAATGAAAGTTGTTAGCTCTTTTTAAAAGTACATTCTTTAAAAACAAGAGGCTCCTATGGTATTCACTGGGAAAGCATTTTTTTTTAAATTTCTGCACAGGTTTTTTTTTTTTTTAATTTAATGAAATAATGTTAAATACACTAACATAAAAGAATAATGATAAGAAATCTCCAAATATTTCTTCTTGATTCCTTAATTTTTTAATAAACCCAATTCTGATTTAATAATTCGAAGGAGACTTTTTGGATTATTTTAAGAAACTTTACCCGGCTGAGAGCAAGCTCCAGCTTTAGTTTGAAGGAAAGCACTTCTGATTTGTCTATACCTTTTGAGTGTTTCTAGAAAATACAGGAATTCTGAGGTAGTTACCCATACATAAATAACTGTTGCAATGTCATATTCTACTTTTTTAGAAAGTTTGTAAATTAAATGAAACATTCTTATGAAGAAAATGGAAAAGATGGACACACACAATAAAATACAGAAGCACTGTGTCCTTAATGCCACCCACCCTCAGAATTTCTCCTCTGGCATGTGAAAACCCCTGCCCAAGTTCAAGAGGACAAAGCCACCGTAGGCTAAATGGGAGATATAGACCCACTTGACTTTTCACAAGGTGTCTGGGGGGACTGTGTGATGTGGACATTCATAAAAATCAAGGACTGAATCATGCAGTCAGGGTACACAGGCATCCATCTCTAGGCACCCATGATCACAGCCTCTGTCTTTCAAGAGCAACAAATTGAATACCTGACTAGAAAAACAGGTAAATACAAAAGCTTCATGTATGACTCTCACCACTCCTTTTCCCTTAATATATTTTTTATCACAGGATATCTTTCATATATGGGGATATATAAAGTTGAAGTGTATAGCAAAAATTGTAAATTTAGAAAATAAAAAGGTGCAACACCATACAAGGGTCCCACACATCTCATCTCTACCAACACCTTGCATTGTTGTGATTCATTTGTTATGAACTAGGCCAGAGCATCATCACAACATTACTGATAACTATAATTCATGTTGCACATCTCAGGTATTTTTCCAAGTATACCCTTATTTTTAAAGACAAATCTATTTTATTGATACATATTAAAAATCCTCCAAATTACACAATGTGTACAATGAATGGTGTTCAGTATATCCAAAGAGTTGTGCATTCATCACTTCAGTCATTATGAAATCTCTTCATTATTTCATCAGAATAAAAGTAAAGATAGGAAAAATCAAACAAACCAACAAGGAAATCTTTCATCTCTCAAGTTCTCTATTTCCTCTGCTGTATATAGGTGCTAGTTATATAATCTTCCACAAATATTTATTTGCTTATTAAGCAGTTTTTTGAGATATATTCACATACTTTATCATCTAAGCATAGTGTATAATTTTTTTTTAGTTGTTGAAAAGATCTTTATTGTAAAATTTTAAAATAAAAGAGAAAATAAATGGAAAGAAATGGTAAATTTTTTAGGAGCGTACATTAGGCTAGACTTAATATAATCCATTATAAGAGAAATAGTATGGTGACAAATATTTAAAAAGGTAAATAATACTTCTAATATAATAGACATAACTATTAAATAGTCTAATTTTTATATTCCACCTCTAACTATAGGACATAATAATTTTTAAGGAGGATACAAATTATTGTTTAGTTATTTAATTTCCATTGAGGCCATAATTCTTTCTGGGTAATCAAGTTACTATTTGGGAATTCTTCACATTTAATTGGCATAAATTACTGCAGAGAACAAGATCACTAGGAAGAACACAATATTTTAAAATAGGGCCCTTCAGAGTTCTGTAAGCCAAGGTTCTAGGAAGAAATGACTGAAATATGAGAAAATGCTGACAATGCAATGACAAGGCAACCTTAAGAAAGGCCCCTGGATATCAGATACTTCTGAGCACAGTGCAATGGATAACATGCTCAAGAAACATGAAATTGGGCCTTAGGTCAAATTGGCTCCCAGCAGGGGATGCTGGCATGATAGGGTGATGTTCACCCTTGACTTTGCCAGCCCATGGAAAAGTGGTCACAGTGTGGTGCTTAGCAACCAGGGTGCAGTATCTACTTTCCCTTCTCCATGGCAGAGTTCCTGGTGGACTCAGCCCATACGTTTATGCCACTGAATTACTTGGATTCCTTAGCAGGTGTATGGAGGAAGTTCTCTTTTGAAAAGAAAGCATCTAGAGAAAAGGCAATGCTGAAAACACAGGGAAAAAAAAAACAAAAACCAGGATTAAAAATGAGCACATCCTCAAACAAAACAACTAAACTCTAATTCTGTGTTGTTGCGGGGGTGTGGAGGTGGTTCAAATATACAAGAAAAATGAATAAACCAGTAATCAAACCCATGATTACAGGGAAAAAGTAAAACACAGCAGTGTTCAAAACAGACACACCCAGAATACACACAACAATCATGATTTGTTGACAATGGGTGAGTGTAGGTGAAGTGTACCAAGTGTATGGTATGGACCATGGTTAGTGGTAAGTGTCTGATGATATTTTCTCATAATCTGTAAGAAATGCTCTTCCACAGTGTAGGTGATGGAAGATGGTTCTAAGCAAATTGTGACTGAGTGCATGATTGTTCTGTCAGATCCCAACTTCTGTAAGGAAAATATATTTACAAAAATAATAATTGGGGGAAAATACACAAAATGGAAGATATGGGCTCTATCTAGGAGTAATATTTTGATGATATTCTCGCACACACATATTTGGTCTATTTAAAACAGAAAAGCTATTTTTCAAAAGCAGGTAAAATGCAATCTTTTAAAATAAGAGTTCAATATCTATTATCATGTACATATAAATTATTAGCTAATAGGGAAAGCATTTCTCAAAATATAAGGCAATGTTATTAGGCAATGAAAGTTGCCAGCTCTTTTTTAAAGTACATTCTTTAAAACGAGAGACTAATGATATTATTTCACCAGGAAAGCATTTCTATAAAAATTTCTGAACAAAGTTTTCTTTTTTTTAGTTAATGACATAATGTTAACTACACTAACATGGGATATAATGATAAGAAAACCTCAAATGTTTCCCCTTGGTTCCTTAATTTTTGAGTAATCCCACTTATTTGATAATTCAGAGATCTTTTTAAATTATTTTATAAATCTGTACTCAATTGATAGTAAACTCTAGTTTTGTTTTGTTTTTCCCAAGGAAAGCTTTTCTAATTTGTTTCAGTGTACTCTGAGTTGGTCCTGAGTAGAAAGGGATTCTGAGGTAGTTACCCATATATTAATAACAGATGTGGTCATATTCTAGTTTTTTTAGAAGTATTTGAAATAAAATGAATGTTATTCTTATAAAGAATGTAAAAACAAACACACCAAAAAAATCACAAACTCATATGCTCAACCTCCCCCACTTCCAAATTTCTCCTATGGCATTCGATAGTCCCTGTCCAAATCATGAGGGAAAAGCCATGTGTAGGCTGAGTGGGTTATTAGACCCACTCAACTATTCCTAAGATCTCAGGGTGGGGGTAATTGGGATGGTTTATAAATATCCAGAGTTGAAACCTCCAGACAGAGTACAGCCCTCCATCTCTAGGCGCCCATGATTACCGCCTCCATCTTTTAAGAGCAACAAATTGAAGACCTGACTAAAGAAATAGGTAAATACAAAACCTTCATGTATGATTCTCACCATCCCCTTTTCCTTAATGTATTTTTTATCACAGGATATATTTCATACATAGCGATATATAAAGTTGAAGTGTATAATAAAAATTTTAAACTTCCAAAACAAAGAGACATAATACCATACAAGGGCCACACACATCACATCTCCACCAACACCTTCCATTGTTGTGATTAATTTGTTAACAAACTAGGCAAGGGCATTGTCAAAATATTACCAATAACTTTGTATCTCATATTTGGTGTGTTTTTACCCAAACCACACTAATTTTTTAAACAAATCTATTTTATTGACATATATTCATAAAGTTTCCAATTTATCCAATGTATACAGTCAATAGTGTTTGAGATATTCACACAGTTATGCATTCAGCACTTCAATCATTACTAATCCTTTTCATTATTTCCATAGGAATAATAATCAAGAAAAAACAGACAAACCCACAAGGAAATTCCTCCCTGCTCAATCTCTCTGTTTCCCTTGCAGTATATAGCTTCTAATCTGAGTATCCTTGCACAAATATTTTTTCTTTACTAAGCAGTTTTTTGAGATATATTCACATTCCATTTCATCTAGCCAAAGTGTATAAACAATTTTTTTAGCTGTTGAAATGATCTTTATTGTAAAATTGTAAAATAAAATAGAAAACAGATAGAAAGGGAGGGGAGGGGAGGGGAAGGGAGGGGAGGGGAGGGGAGGGGAGTATACCACAACACTACCCAACAATAACTTTGCAGAAAGAGAATTACAGTTCCAGACTGAGGAGATATTCCAAAAATTACCTTAATCATGCAAATTCTCTCAGAAAAGAGGAAAAGAAATGAGCACCACTCTGTTTCTCTCTGATGAAGTGAGGCCAGCCTATCACTGAGATGCCATCAGATCAGGACCTTATGAGAAAAGTCCCTCATTCATGGGCATCTGTTTCATAAATGGATGTACACATATTTGAAGAAAGAGAAAAAATCCAACCCTCCACAGATGTAGAAGGCAACTAATACCAAGTAGAACAGGCTAAAATGAATTAGAAAATAAACCGACCCTAGAAACAAAGTAACTAAGCTACAATTTTGTATGTTTGTATGTGTACATATATATATAAAATGAATAAATCCCTAGTAAAAATGCTTATTTTGATTAAGCACATCAGGAGTCAACACAGAAGCAGTCTCACAGAGGCTACAGACACTGACTCACAGGACACACAGGACTGTATGAAATAGTGAGGCCTACAAAGTTGGACCACAGAGAGACAGGCACCAAGTCTCAATATACAGCATGCAAAGCTCACACCCACCAACTTAGACTACACCTGGAGATGATCCCCAGGGAGGACACTCTTGACACAGATATGAAACATGTTGATGGGAAAACCCTCCCACCAACCAAGGCTGGTTTCTTATCAAACAGCAATTCTTATCTTAAATTCTTATCAAACAGCAATGCCTAGTGGTGGTTACTTTTGCTCTTACTTTCCCCAGCATGAGTTGTTGAGCCACCACATAAGAAGTCTGACTACCCTGCTGCTGGGGTCATAGGCAGGCGCCTAGTTGATGGTCCCAAGGGGGTCCAGCCTTCCAGTCATCCCTCCTAAGTCACCAGACCCATGAGTGAAGCCATCGGGACTTATGACACCTGGCCTGAAACCACATGAATTCCATCAAACATCCCCAGTGGACACCACACAGAGCAGAAAATCACCGAAGTAAACTTCTGTATTCCAACAAGTATGATGGGGTAAATGGGTAATTGCACACAGTCAATGTTACAAATAATACAACTGTATAAAAAAGACATGCAGTTACTATAATAGCTGATGAATTTGTCCATTATAATTTGTTCTCTTGAAACATTGAGATATGGAAGAAGACTGAAGACCAAGTTCCTGTATAGATCAATTTATAGATATAGATACCACATGCATATATATTAATTACTTTAGAACATTTCAATAAGTTTGCACATGAGAAAATGTTTGCCAGTGATCTTTTCATAGAAATTAGAAAGGGGAGCTCATACAGCAGGAGTGAAATTTAATTTAGACTTTATACTCTTTTCACAATATGTTCCTGATAAGTCCTCCAATCCATATTCTTTGAAGTCACTCTAAATGACCAGTCCCTTGGTTTCATTAACTAGAAACTTTCATAGAAATTTCTCTAGAATGGGAACTCTCCTCTCAATTATGGGAAAGTATAATCTCAGCAGGTTTTCTGATCAGATAATCTGTCAGCTTGTGTTAGTTTGATTTTGATTTTGTTCATGTGGATTCTTTTGTGCTTTTTTTATCATTCCCTACCTTAGTGTGTAATTAATAAAGGGATAATATTATGAAGTATATATTTCTGGATAAATATTATATTCATTAGACCACTAAGCCAGTCTGATAGTCAATAAATAAATAACAATCATTTTAATGGTACCATTTAAGAAAATCGAAAATGCTCAACTAAAACTGCCAGCTATCCTTAGTGGTGTTAAAAACAATTCAACCCAAATATGAATTGCCTTAAAATTCACTTTTGATTTACAAAAAAATAAATGTATGTCAATGATGTTGGTAAATGTGGAAGATTGCTGTATTTGGGAAATTTAATTTTGACAAATTTATTTTCAGCAAATGGCCAAATGTGCTGTGCTCAGTAATTGTGATGAAGCAGATATTTGCAGAGCAGAAAATTCTGTAGATGCAACGATACAACGCATATCCCTATAGAATCCAGTGTTTAGGACTAGCTCACTTATTCTTAGAAGTAAATTCACACATTCACATTCTGCAAAAATCTGAAGTAAATTAATATAAAGCTACCAATGTGCATGATTTCATTTCTCTGATATCATAACTTTTTCATGTGATTTCCTAACACCTTTTGGAGCACAGGAACTTCACTTATGATTGTATTCCATTCCATTTAAGAATAGTTTAAAATGATATTTTTTCCTTGTATCAATTTTCCCTCTGGAAACTTGTTTACACACACACACACAGACACCATATTTTATGTCTAAGAGGAGTAGGTGAATGCAAGGAGCCCTTTCATAGGCCCAATTCTGTCTCACATTGAACATTTCAGCCTGGGGATTATTACTGAAACTCTGTGTGTTTCTTCATCTGACAAGGAAGGAAAAAGATGAGTCATTGGCTTTAAACTTCTTAGTTAAAAAAAGACCTGTGCTCTTTAATCAAATGAAATCCTCTACATAAAACTGATTAAAGCAGAGAATCTGTGATTGGGGGCAGGTATAAACCCTGGGTGTCCAGTGTGCACAGCTACCTCTATGTTGGCTACCCTCTGGAGAACTTTATCTGATGCTTGCTGGATTTTCTCCCTATGCCATGTTTCATCATTTCTCAAACCATGGATTTATATAAGTACAGTGGTTGTAAATAACGTGGGTCACAGAAATAAGTTTATTCCTCCCATTTTATCTAGAATCATCCTACCTTGATCTAATAGCAAAAGCATACTTTGCAAAGTTGCCAAAGTGCTCTAGTCTTATTTTGTTTTTATATGTTTTCTTCTGCATATATGTGTGTGTGTATGCATGTGTTTGTGTGTGACAGTAAAATACAATGGATGAAAAGCAGACAGCAGGCTACACTTAAGTCATAAATGTCTGTAATTACAAGGCTCAATTTTTGCCTAACCAGAGAATTATAGCCCCTGCAATACTTTCATTTTACATCAGGGCTTGGGAAACATGGCAAAAATTGTACAGGAGACATTCTGCCTGGAAGAGGAGCTGTAATCCTGGAAAAAGGAAAGGCCCCATAGTTCAGAAGTGGCATTCAAGTTGGTCCTCTGTGCTCAGACTTATGTTGGATTAGGTGATGAGTTCCTTGGTGGGGAAATAGCCTTCTTTTATTAGACATAAGGCTAAAATCAGACCACAATGGGACAACACTACATACCAATTAGAACAGATAAAATGAATAGTGACAATACCAAATGCCTTAGACGATGCCCAGACTCTGTCCTTTCTACATTGTTGACGGGAATGTAAAATGAGGCTGTTATTCTGGAAAAATAGTTTCTTAAAAAAAAAAAAACCAAAAATCTATATTAAAAATACAGCTACCATAAGATGCAATAATTGCCCTCCTGGATACCTATGCCAGAAATGAAAACTTATGTCCACACAAAAATATGAATATTCATATCAGCTTTATTTGTAATAACCCCCAAATAGAAACAACCCAAATGTCCTTAAATATTTAAGCTTTTAAACAAACTATGGTTCTTCTCTCCTATGAAATATGAGCATCAAAAAAAGCCTCAAACTGTTGATACACAGAACACTGTGGATGGACCTCAAGATGCTGTGCCAAGTGAAAAAGCAAGCATTAAAAAGTAACACTGGGATGATGTCACTTTATATAATATTCTTAAACCGACAAAATTATAAAGATGGAAACAAATCAGTGTTTGTCAGGGATTAGGAATGATGAATATAGTGGTGGGGACCTGAGGAAAGAGGGTATGAGGTAAGAACTGAATAGTTCTGTCCCTTGATGACATAGTGGGTAGACAAACTGACAGCAGTGCAAATAATGGAAACAAATAAATAACTATGCACACATTGTACCAATTTCAGTTTCCTGGTTTTGATATTTTACTATAATCATGTCAGAATTTAATATTAGTGGAAACTGGGTAAAGGGTATATGGGACATCTCTGCATACTATCTTTGCAAACTCCTGTAAATCTGTAAATACTTCAAAATAAAAATAAGCATAAATTGTATTTCAATATACTGTATTGAAATGATATCAAAATAAAAATAGAATTTACAATAGCATCAAAAATATAAATAAATACATACATGTATCTAAAAGATGAAAAAGATCAGTACACTGATCACTTATCTTTAAAACCTTTCTAAAAGAAAGGAAAAAGAAATAAATTGAGAGGTAGACTGTGTAAATGGCCCCAAGCGACAATATTAAGATCTCAGTTCTACCCAAACAGATTGATAGATTCAATACAATCCCAAGGAAGATCCTAGTACATTTTATTGAGCAGATTTTAAAATTCATATGGGAATGAAAATAACTTAGAACAGCCAAAAAACTTTGAAATGAAAGAATAGATTTAGAAGACCTGAACCACCTGATATCAAGACATAATTTAAAGATCCAGTACCCAAGACCATGTGGCTTTAGCAGGAAAATAGCCAAGTCAATCCATGAAATACAATACAGAGTACAGAAATAGCCTCATATATATGGTTAATAGATTTTTGGGCAGTTATGCTATGATAATTCAATGAAGAAAGTATGGACTTTCCAATAAATAGTGTTTATATATCTCATATTGATAACAGACTGGAATGTGAAAAGTAAACTCTGAAAGTGCCATATGAAACCTTATAAAAAATCTTCATGTTTTTTACTTAGTCAAAGATTTCTTAGCTATGGCAGCAAAGCCACAAATTCTTAATAAATAAAATAGGACTTCATCAAAATGAAGGACTTCTGTTATCCAAAGACACCTTAAGGGGGAAGCAGACTTGGCCCAGTGGATAGGGCATCTGTCTACCACATGGGAGGTCCATGGTTCAAACCCTGGGCCTCCTTGACCCATGTGGAGCTGGCCCACATGAAGTGCTGATGTGCTCCCCACGTAAGGGAGTTACACGTGCAGGGAGTGCCCTCCATAAGGAGAGCCGCCCAACATGAAAGAAAGTTCAGCCTGCCCAAGAATGGCGTGGCACACACGGAGGGCTGACACAATAAGATGGTGCAACAAAAAGAAACACAGATTCCTGGTACCTCTGATAAGGATAGAAGCAGTCACAGAAGAACACACAGTGAATGGACAGAGAGAGCAGAAAACCGGGGGGAGGGGGGGAGGTGAGAGAAATAAATAAAATAAATCTTTAACAAAACAAAACAAAACAAAGACACCTTAATGAATTAGAAAATAAGCCACAGACTTAGAGATAAGTTTTGAAAATCATTTATCTGTTAAATAACTTGTATCCAAAATATAGTAAGAGCTCACAGAACTCAAAAATAACAAAATAATAGGTAAAATATTCGAATACTCTAACAAAAAGACAACGTTTTGATGTCAAATAAGCACCTAAAAAAAGATGCACCCTGGCTCAACCAAGGCTCCTACTAATAGCAAGGCTAGGAACCAGGAGAGCTATCAGCAGGACAAGAGAGGGCCTCTCTTGTTAGACCTAGGCAGCCACCCTACAGGGGACCACACAGCACCTTCCCTAGAGGGCCCTCACTTCCTTCTCCTGCATATTAAATGCTCAGTCCCCTGCCCCCCTGAAATTGTGACTCTTGGAACAATTCACATCCAACAGTGGTGCCTCATGGTAACCTCTTTGGCTCTTACTTTTCCCCACATAGGTATTGATGCCTTAACACATTACCTGGAATAACCATAAACCCTGACAATTCTATATACAAAATCATTGTTGGCCCCAGTCTGCCTTTACCCACCAACCTGAGGATCAGTGGTCTCTGCCTTTTGGCAAAGGGAGTTGTCAGCACAAGGCTGTGGCCATTGGCTGGGCATTTCAATAATGCCCCTCACCATCCTTTTTCCCCAGGTCTCCCTGGCACTCTCTCAGCCAGATTCAGATCCCAAGCAGAGCTACATGGAAGGGCAGTTGTGGTCTAAGTCTTATCCCTACATATGTTGCAAACATGGACACCTTGCCTAAAATACTGATTGAATTGCAGCCCTGAAATTGTCTGGCATTTAGTAGGTCTTCATAAGCATGTTCAGAGTTGAAGTCCCTGTAGGCTTCAAATATGGCCAATAGATTTTCTCCTTATGCTAAGTCAATCCAATGCAGAAAACATGATCCAACTACCATCAGGCTGGTTTGAACAGACCTCCCTCCCCAAGATCAATTGGGAACTCCCCAGAAGACAGAAATATTTGCCAATGAGTCTAGTTAGAAGGAACTACAAATTTTCTCCATTACCACAAGAAATGTCAAAGAGGGCCCTGAAAGGAAGAGAAACTGGAAACTGAGACTCAAAATTTACTTGAGTGGAGAGTCAAACTGACAGGACTAGGCCCCATCCCTAAGTCCCCAGCCCAAATAACAGCCATGACCTGCAGAAGTTGCAAGATTATTATTAACCTGCCCTATTGTGGAAGTGTGACCAGCTGTCTACTCAGAAGCAGCCACATCCCATGACACAGAGCAACCCCCATCCAGAACTTGCATGTCCAGAAACAGTTCATTTCCTCATAAGAAAAGACAAAGGAGCCACATGCTCCACCAATCCCTCCCACACCCCTAGAATTCACACCTCTAGCCCAGCACCCCCAGCCATTCCTATAAGGCCCTTGGGTCTTACCTAAGCCCAAACCCACTCCCACTAACTAAGCATATTTCCACCTATAGATGGATTATATAAATTCATGACTGCCTCTGCAAAAAGCAGGCTGAAGTTTATTCTTCAGAAGCCCTCCATTGGGAGAGCTTCCCAATAAATCCTTCCTGGCAATCTCTGGTCTCCACATCCCAATTGTCTCACTCTGACATCAAACACCAAAACAACACCAACAACAAAAATTGATGAATTTGACTTGATTAAAACTAAAGACAATTTCTTTAGACAAAAACAGAAAAGACAAGCAGATTTACAGAATACATATGTAGATTTCATATCTAATTAAAAGCTTGTACCAAGAATATATGAAGAACACTTAAAACTCAACCACAAGAATAAAAACATTCCAATTAAAAATTGGCTAAATGATCCTAATAATACCTTGTTAAAAATATATATGGGTGGGAAATAATATATAAAGAAAAGCTCCACATATTTAACATGAGGGAAATGCAAATTAGAACCTCATGAGATACCACTACACACTAGTTTGAAAAAAAATGAGAATACCAAATAGAGGCATGAATATACAACAACAGGAACTCATAATTATTATTCATGTGAATTGCAAAACAAAACAATACAGCCATTTTGGAAGATGTCAGTTTCCTATAAAGTAAATCTTACACTTAACAAATGGTCCTATAATCCAAATGTACATATTTACTTAAGTGAATGGAAATTATTTCCACACACAAAGTCTCATACACAAATAAACAGCTTTGTTCTTTGTCATAAAAACTGGAAAAAAATAATGTTCATCAACAAGTAGAAAAAAGAGGAGGACAAGGGGAAAGGGCAGACGGGTTGGTAAGAATAATTTGGGGTCTGAGTGGCCCCTCTCATCCCAGAGAAAAAAGAGAGAGAGGTAATTGACTAGTAACACTAAAGACTCTAAAGCCCTCCTCTATTTTCATGCAAAAGGGGGAAGACAGGCCTCTGAAGAGCAGGCTGACAGCCAAGGCACATGTCTGATGCTAACAATTCATAAAGCCAAGTTTTTGCTAAAAAGAAAATGGAGATGATGCAATGAGTAGAGCATTTCTTTGAGTGTTATTATAGAAGAGACCCAGATTGCATCTCTGGCCCTGGGGAGGTCCCTTTGACACAGTCATGGAACATTGTTTACTGGGAAACCCCTCTTCCCAAGTTACCAGGCTGCCTGGATCAACCAAGGCTCCTACTGCCAGTAAGGCTTGGGCCAGGTGAGCTATCAGCAGGAGAGAGGGTCTCACACCAGTCCCAGATCAGGCCCAGGAAGCCATCCAACATGGACCCACACAGCCCCTTTCTTATTGGATCCCTGTCTCCTCCTCCTCCTTCATAAAAAGCCCAGTTCCCTGCCCCTCAAGGAATTGTGACTATTGGAACAATTCTTACCCAACAGTGATGGCTAGTGGTGACCTCTATTGCTTTTATTTCTGCACCATAGTTATTGATCCTTTAACATCTTGCCTGAAATAAACAGAAACCCTCATAATTGTATACATAAAATCACAGGTATTTCCCATCTGCTCTTCCCCATGATCTAGGGATCAGTGGTTTCAGTGTCTTCAGGTCAAGGTTGTCATCAGCCCCAATTAGTGGCCATTGGCCATCCATCCTGTGGTCTTCCCTGTGAACCTCTCTCCACAGGCCTCCCCAGGACTTTCTCAGCCAGAGGCAGATCCCAAAGCAGAGATATATGGAAAGGCAGTCCCAGCATAAATGTCTCATTCCCAAATAGGTCACCACCATGGACACTTTGCCTAAAACACCCATTGAATTTCAGTCCTGTTATTGTCTGGCTCCTAGTAGGTCTTTGTAAGCTTGTTCAAAGTTGAGACCATGGTAGACTCCACTTTTGCCGAAGGGAATTAGTGAAGAGATGGTGCATGGAAGTAGGTGCCTGTGTCTTGGGAAAAATGTCCACCTGAGGAGGTAGGTGTACTGCCCTGAGGCATTCAGCTTAGGAATTAATTTACCTGTAGAGACCAGGCCTCACTCAGTTATTCCACAGGAAGTTTCTGAACTTAGATGGAAGAATGTCAGAGCCATTTAGCACAGATTCCTGGATGTGGCTCTAAAGAAGTTCTGTTAGTTAACTGTGAATGATTTCCTGTAGATGATTTTGGGCTTGGTTCAGCACTTAAGATGCAATCCCTAGCCTTTGCTCCCAAACCCATAGCAGCTTTTAATCACTTTTTTCAAATGCAGGAATTCTGAAAGCTATAAGCAGCAGTGCAGATGGAGTATGGGCTATAACCACAGGCTCTATCCACCCAAAGACTTCTTTCAACTACTCCCTCAAGGTAGCAGTTTAAAAATTACAAGGCCTCTGGGAGCAAATTCCATTCCTCACTTTCCTAGCCCTGTTAAAGAATACCTGGCATGGAGGCAGACATTTAGCTTCTATTCAGATTAAAGTTCTAGATCTCTGTGGACATTTCCTGAAAGGACACAGCAAGAAGTTGATAGGCATGAGGGATGGAGGACTCTGAGAGGGCAGGTCCTTCATGGAGGGAGCCAAGCAGCTGGGAGGAGGAGGATCATATGGAGTGGAGGACCAGTGCTACATCAGAGATGTCTGATTATGATGTTCCCAGTACCACAGTTGGAGCCTGGCCCTGAGACCTGGAACTGGGGATAAAATGTGGACAGAGAGGTCTTGGTGCAGGGAGGATGCTTCCTGTCTCCTGCTCTTCCTTCCTGACTCCCCACCACCTGGCCCTTCTCCAAATCTTAGGCCAGGACACAGGTATATACTCCCCTCCCTCACTACCCTGTCTAACCTTGGAGCTGCAAAAGGAAAAGCAGAGGAACACCAGGCCAAGGACCTTTGGGGCCAGAAAGGAAATTCCACAGTTCACATGCTCAGGGACTTCAGAAGCACTTCAGCAGAATATGCAACTGTAGGGAACTTAAATGGAGGATTTTGGAGTTGATCTAGAAGATGTGACCACTAGATTGCAGAGACAATCTCTTCATGGGGTATGATGTTTACTGCAGTGCAGGAGGAGACCCTTGAAGAAAACTTTCCAGAGGCCACAGGTGGGAAGGAGTCCCCTGAAGGGAAAGCAGAGCAAGGAGTGCCAAAATGATTTGGGGCCTTTGAAGCATCCACGACTAGCCTTCAAATTGAGAGCCTGTGTTGGGCCAGTTTCCTGGGGTATGCAAAGTTGTTTAGCAATAAATGGCTAAGAAAATGCTTATTGGGCTATTTTTTTAAAAAACTGAAGCATTTATTTATTTTTTCTTTTTTTGTCTTTATTTTTTTAATGTCACATTCAAAAAATATGAGGTCCCCATATACCCCTCACTCCCCTTCACCCCACTCCTCCCCCCATAAAAACAACCTCCTCCATCATCATGAGACATTCATTGCACTTGGTGAATACATCTCTAAGTACCACTGCGCCTCATGGTCAATGGTCCACACCATAGCCCACACTCCCCCACAGCCCACCCAGTGGGCCATGGGAGGACATACATATGTCTGGTAACTGTCCCTGCAGCACCACCCAGGACAACTCCAAGTCCCGAAAATGCCCCCACATCACATCTCTTCCTCCCACTCCCTGCCCCCAGCAGCCACCATGGCCACTTTCTCCACACCAATTAATTGGGCTAATTTTAAGACAATTGGATGTGTAAGTATTTGAATTTGACTGTGCCCCAAATATCTCAAATTAACTTTCTTTCCTCATAGGTATTTTCTCAGGATACATGTCTGCAATGAATCTTCACTATTACCAACAATGCTAAACCCCTCCCACAAATGCATTTGCCTCTGTCCCTAAATTGGATGAGGACTTTCCAATGTGGAGGGATATTTTCCAGGGGAAGGCTCCTTCTAGGGATAAATTCCCAAGTGCTGGTGCACAGGATGCCATTCATAATAAAACACAAAATCACTACTTGGAAGAACTATCATTTCTTGGTAGGTAGACGGTGGTTTACTAAGAGACAATTCTAAGCCAAGTAATGACATTCATATTGGCTTCCTGAATTTTTTTACAGCAAACTTACTTATTTAAAGTAAACTCTCTTGGGGATTCCTAAATCAAAACAAAATTGGACCTGGGTCTCTTGTGACACTTTCTGCTGTGGTCTCCCAGCCACACCCCTACCTCTTACCTCACACAGTTGCCTAAATAAGTTTGGCTAAAGGCCTTGGGGTCAGTGAGGGCCAAACTAACTGTGGCTATATTTACTTATAGAAACATTCACACCAACGTCGCTGTCTACCTTTTTATATATGTCTATACATATTAACTTAAAGGTCCACAAAAAGGCTTCTGTATCACTCTGTTGTCAGTTGTTCTGACACAATAGTACATGATTTTACTTTCATGGAAACATGGTAATTTATGATAATTCCTTTTCCATTTTTCTTGTCCTTTTTATTCCCTACTGCTCCCATACCTCCCTGAAGTCAGGGCAAAAGTTATTATTGGTTGGAAGAATCCTGATCATTCTGTGTATTTTCTCACCAGTCCTGCTTGAGTGGTCTCTTTTGCTGAGTCCCCTGTGGAGAGCCAACTGTTCCCCTTGTCCTCTATGGAGTTCTTCTTCCTCCCAGACCAACAGATACTCAGTTTCCCCTTTTGCATCTCTGAACATTTGGGCAGAAGATGCAGGGTAATGCCATGTGGTGGCCACAGGGTCATGTTGGTCCTAGGCATCCCTGTTAGTCCTGATGATGATAAGGATTGAGGTAGGAATCCAAAGTACTTTCAGATGCTTTTAGCTCTTGGAATGTATTTTATTTAGAGGATTTCTGTGAATGGGAAACCAGTTAGGAGAATTTGGTATATAAATGGAATAAACTGGTGTTATAGTATTCATGGAAATAAAATAATAGATGAATTTCTGTAACTGGAACAGCCAGGTAGGTGGCTGTTTTTTGTTGTTGTTGTTGCTGTTGTTTTGTTTTGGTTTTTTTTTGGTGGGGGGTTCAAGGACCAGGGATTGAACCTGGGACATTGTATGTGGGAAGCCAGCACTCAAACTCTGACCCATTGATTTAATTTTTTCATTTGTTTGCTTGTTGTTTTTTGTTGTTTTGCTTTTGTTTTGTTTTGTTTTGTTTTGTTTGCTTTTTTAGAAGGTACCAGGAACCAAACCTGCGACCTCCCATGTGCAAAGCAGGCACTCAATCACTGGAACCCAAGCTGCTCTCCTGAATTGTTTTTACTTAACATTAACTCTCTGGTTCTTTAATTCACATTCTTCATAGTAAATAGCAAGGATAATAAAAGAACAATAAAGTCCCCTACTCTGTTAATACCTTATTTATGCCCAGCCATTTTAGGAATTCAGTTAGGGTCCAGAGTCAAAACTGTTTTGAAAAATTTTTAAACAAAGAAATCCCTGTGATGCTCTCTGAGACAGCTTGATTTGCTTATTTCATATCAGAGAGTTCATGTAGTATTTGTCCTTCAATGCCTGGCTTGCTTCACTCAACATAAGGTCCTCAAGATTCATCCATGTTATCCCATGTGTTTGTACTATATTCCTTCTTATAACTGAATAGTATTCCATTGTATGTATATACCATATTGTGTTTATCCATTTATCACTATCCCAGGGTTCACAGGATGGAGGAATAAAATATGGATTAGAGTGGACTTACTGGTATTCTACTATAGAACTATTGTGACTAGTAATAGAAGAAACTGTAGCATTGATCTGGAGAAAGTGGCCATGGTAGTTGCTGAGGGCAGGACAGGTAAGTAGAAATGTAATATGGCGGCATTTTGGGACTTGGAGTTGTCCTAAATAATACTGCAGGGACAGATGCTGAACATTATATATCCTGCCATAACTTACTGAATGTACTGGGGGAGAGTTAAACTACAATGTAAACTATAATCCATGTGGTGCAGCAGTGCTCCAAAATGTATTCACCAAATGCAATAAATGTGCCACAATGGTGAAAGAGGTTACTGATGTGGGAGGTGTGGAAGGTGGGGTGTGGGGTATGTGGGAACCTCTTGTATTTTTTAATGTAACATTTTTTGTGATCTATATATCTTCAAAAATACAATAAAAAATAAATAAATAAAAAAGAAATCCCTGTGATTAAAATATTATCTTACTTTTCACAATAACCATTCCCAAAGGTGATCATGAATTTAATTCTAGGCATGATTTGCATGTCCTGGCTTATTGAATGATATATTAAGTCAGAGATAGTGAATCAATCAATGTCACCTTCAAGCTCTATTCCATTTCTACAATTGACATGGGAGTCCTAGGCCCTCAATTACAGATGGGGACACTGAGGCCCTGAGAGGGGAAGGGCCAGACCAAGGCATACAAAATTTGAGTGGCAAGGAAATACCAGAGTCAGTTCTCTGCTCTCTCTTACTCTCAGGACCCTTACTCAGGTTGACCTTCTGTGCTTTATCTGGGGGAAATGGTGTGGGTTCCCTCTTCCTGCAGCTCTGTGTGGTGGTCTGGAGATGTTGCTTGCAAAGCAGGGTGGGTACTGTGGGGAATGGGGTCACCCTGAACTTCTCTATGGTCCAGACTTGGACATCTGTTCTTTACCTTTGAACATGGCTAATGGTGACTGTGGTATCATTAGCCCTTGGCCCCTTGCTCAATGCCTAGTAGCCTTGGTCAGCCCCAGGGGAGGAGCAGCAGCTTTCCTCCTTCCTGTGCAACCAGAAAATGACTCCAAATCAGAGGGCATGAGTTGGGAATCTTGGATGAGAACAGCCACTTCTGACCTGGCCTGAGGGTCCTGGCTCCAGGCCCAAGTGAGGGAATACCAGTAGGAGGGTATAACTTGTAGCCTTTGATGCTATGTGGGGGGAAAGCACACCCTTCCCAGCTTTCAGCTTTTAAAATATTTGATTAAACTGATAAAATTGATTCATGTGTGTCAAGTACTTGAAATCATTATGTAAATTGTGAGACATGATAAAATTCTGTGAGCAATTGCTATTCATTCATCAATAAGGTGACAGAGCCTATCAAGTAGCCATGAAATACCCTTCACTCTGCCCACTTGCCTGGTCTCAGCATCCCTGCACAAAGTTCCTTTCACACAGACCCATCCCTTCCTTCGCTAGCCCTTTTCCCATCTTCTCTTCCTTCCTATATTAACTTATTTTCCTTCAGAAATTGACAGAGGCTTATTACAAAGAACTCAATCAATTAAACATAAAAAAATGAAAAAAGTATCCAATATTTCACAAAATGGAAATTATCCATCACCATCAATCAGAAGAACCTCCTACCACCTGTCTTCCTACTTTTATATGGAGATGGAAGAAGAGAAACCTGACAGATAGAATGGTATTTGTTTGGAAAGGGAAAGATAGATTTAGCAATAGCCAGCTGCTGATTTTGACAAATACATTTGCATAAAAGTACAGTGGTGAGATATATTCTACTTTTCAGTTAAACATAAATTTTATGTCTCCTGGACCTCACAGAAGATAAAGAAAAGATGTGGTTTACTGTGCTGGCATTGCTGTGCAGGAGTGGAGGCCAGACTAACCTGCCAACCTTCTGTAACTTTGTTTCTGCCATGGAAGCTTGTACAAGTACTTCTTTCTCTGTGAAGCTGAGAGAGTTGACCACAGCAAGCTGGGACATCCACTTCCCCTCACACCTGACTTAAGTTTCCAAGGAATACCATGGGCACAGTGAAGACACATTTCTTACCTTTCAAGGAAACTTTCAGTGCTTCATCTGTGAAATAAGTTCTCCATTTCATTTATAGGTACTCTACTTCAGAGACATACAACTGTCTTTATGTCAGGTGGTTTTGTTCTGGTGCCAAATGTCTTTCTATAATTGTTCTAATTTGCTTGGCTCTATATTTTATCTGTATTACTGTCATTTTCCCAAAAATTTCCTCCACACTCTAATTTGACTTCCAGTTATATCTTTTATGCTATAAATTTATGTATTAATTTTATGTATTATAAATTATAAATTTATGTATTAGTACTCATGTATCAGTCCTCATAGTTAATCACCATTTCTTTGTCATTCTGTTTTTCTATACCCCGGTCCTGAAATCCTTCACACAGAATTACCTTAAAGGATGAATCCTTTCTTCTTGCACTTCCTGATACTGAGGTCTTTGGAGGTGGGAGACTTTTGTGGAGGGATCTTGCTTCCCTGTGAGTGACTTTCATTAGAGGTCACAGTCTCTTCTCCCTCTCTGGGAGAACATGTATGCAGTTTCACACAATGATTCCCCATGTGGGTGAATTTTTCCTGTCATTCTGAGACCTCTATGGACACTGAGTCTTTTTCATCCTGGGAAAGCCTTGGGTATTGATCCTTTAATTCCACCACATCACCTTTCCCTCTCTCCCCTTCTCCAAAAACTCTAATCAATTTATTCTGGAGATTACTATCATATTGTGTAAATATATGATTCAAGACACTGAAAAGTGTAGAGAAAGATAAAATCACATTATGATTCTTTTGTAATTGCTGTATGTACCCCAGAGTTCTGAAACCTGCAAGAAAAAAATTCTTAAAGTTAATCCATTCCTATAGGTGTGAACCTATTGTAAGTAGGTAAGATCTTTTGTTTTTATTTTTGTTTTTGTTTTAAAGATTTATTTATTTCCCCTTCCCCCCCAACCCCGGTTGTCTGTTCTCTGTGTCTATTTGCTGCGTCTTCTTTGTCTGCTTCTGTTGTTGTCAGCAGCACGGGAATCTATGTTTCTTTTTGTTGCGTCATCTTGTTGTGTCAGTTCTCCTTGTGTGCAGCACCATTCCTGGGCAGGCTGCACTTTCTATTGCGCTGGGTGGCTCTCCTAATGGGGCACACTCCTTGGGAGTGGGGCTCCCCTACATGTGGACAGCCCTGTGTGGCAGGACACTCCTTGTGCGCATCAGCGCTGCACATGGCCAGCTCCACATGGGTCAAGGAGGCCTGGGGTTTGAACCACGGGCCTCCCATGTGGTAGACGGATGCCCTAACCACTGGGCCAAGTCCACCACCTTGGTAAGATCTTTTGATGAGACTACTTCAGTTAAGGTGTGACTCTCCTCAATCAGGATGGGTCTTACTCCTATTACTATACTTCTCTGTAAAGAGAATGGAGAAAGAGAGAGGGAGAGGGAGAAGGAGAGAGAGGTGGAGGGGGGTGAGAGAGAGACAGAGACAGAGATGCAGCTCACAAAAGCACCTGACATTCCCAAGCTGTCTCCCATCCTAGTACTAACCAGACCCAAGCCAGTTTAGTTTCTGAGATAAAAGGATATCACTCACATTCAGGGTGGTAGGGCAAAAAATTGGAGGTTACTGTGGCCTGGACCTTCCAGATCCTGTGTTAGACCATGTTGCAGAGCTTTGCCCAGCTGCAGGGGTTGTGGGACCCAGTGCCCAGCTCTGGGCTGACTGCCACTGCTCACTGCCACAGCCACCTGGGCATTCCAGCTGCTGTGGTTCATCTCCCACTTGGCTTGCACCCACATCCTGGGGTGACAGCCACAGTTGGAAGGCAGACCAGGTTGTAAGCCTACCCTTGTAGTGTCTGGCTACACACCTGAAGAACCAGAGGTCAAGGACTACACCTTGTGTATTCCAAAAAGGAGTGCCTCTGCTTTGCTTCCAACATCCCAACAGGTTGGGTATGCTCAGGGGGTGTGCCCTCAGGACCTCGGTACAGTACCACACTACCCAGTCCAGCCTGGTCCCAGGGAAGTCCTTCACACTCACAAACAACCATGCACACCCTCTTTCCCAGTCCATGCATGCTGCACACCCACCCCTGCTAGGACCCAGCTATTCCTAAACATCCAACTAGAACCACCAGTTCTCCTGCTGGCTCCCCTATTGCCCTTCCTTGCAAGCACTTGGGTTGCTTCCACTAAGATCTCCAGTCTCATTGGATGTGCAAAGCATTTTGATGCATCCTTCATTGTCTATGCCATTCCATAGATGTCTGTCATGAAAAATCCTTGCCCTGCACATCAACATGTGAAACATAGTTATGTCTTTCCACAATGTCAGTTGCCTCTTGCCACACTTGGGAACTTTTGATTCTTGAATCATGTTCTGTCTATGTTCCTGACATGAAATTTTTTATGACTCCCATCATGAAGCAGTAAATAGGTACTTTGGGGTGCTTGAGTCCAAGCAGATCACTCATTGTTCAGCCCATTGGGGACTTTTTCCACAGTACCATAGGTGGTTTATTGTCTTTCTGAGGCTAGGTAAACAGCAACTGCTGACCAATGAATGCCAGATGGCTTCACCTTGGCTTATCCATTGGTGAACCAACACCTGGTTGTCATCCTTGACTCATTGCCCTCTGGATTCCAATGCAGGGAAGGGAGGGCCTTCATCTCATATTGCAACAGAATCATTGTTGAGGGTTGCTTCTGTCACCATTTCGTGCAAACAGGTCATTTCTTGGAGGCCCAGGTAAGCAGTCTTTAATTTACTACTTCCACTTGATGATACTCTCTCTTTGGGCACAACCTGAATAAGTGTTCTTATTACCCAGGACCCAGGATATGATGGTTATTTCTAGACTCAGAAGGATTTGAGAGCTCTTGGTAATCATTATCCTTTCCATTTTCACCAAGGCCCAATAGCACACAAGAAGTTGCCTGTTGAAGGAATAGTTCTGGGTTGTGTCTGGAAAGTTTGTGGCCTAAAATTATATAGCTCTGCTTTTCATATGACCAAATACAGAGATGCAAGAAGGATACCGACATGTGGAATATTCTGGCACCAATATGTAAATAGCCTAAAAAACCCTGAGCTTCTGTACTGAAGGTGGTTGACTTTAGGTACAGTCATTTCTCCTGTACAGACTTAGGGATCCAATGCTGGCTTACACAGATATACTACTGAAGAAATTGACCTGCTGGGCTGGGACTTTCAACTTGTTAGAATTTATGGCCCAACTAAATTGTTGAATCCCCATTAGCAATGCATGCATTCCCTGGGCTGTTTGTTCTTCACACTGGTCCAACAACATGAAAGCATCAATGAAATGGATAACCTGGGGTTCTTTGGGCAGGGGTAGATTACCTAAATCCTGTCACAGACATTGATGGTGAATAATGGGTGAGTTTAAATACTTATGACAGTTCAGGGAAAACATACTGTAGGCCTTGGCATTGGTAAAAAAACTGATCCCAGTCCTCCTCTCAGAGTAGGAAGGCAAAAATGTCATTCCCCAGATCAACAACTTCATATTAAACATCAGTAGAAGTCACTGTGGTTTCCAAGAGAGTCACAATGTCTGGAATTGCTGATGCCAAAGGCAGAACTTTTGCTACAGTCTATAAATTAGTCACCATGCTCCACTTACCTTTTCCACCGGCCACACCAGGCTGTTATAGTCAGGAAGGCAGTATTACCATTATTGGGCAATGCAATGAGGTGGGAGAACTGGATATGGTCAGTCCTTCTCTCCCCTACAATGATAACCAAATATTTTGGGATGGGAGACCTTATACTTGAAGCTACCTTTGGCAAGTGCAGTGATGCAGCATATCAAATGCTACAACATATTCCCTGGCATGAGGCATGACCATAGAGGAGGCCAAAGGCCAAATGAACCAACCCACAGGGTAGCAGTAACCTCCTATTCCCATCCCATTGGGGAATGCACAAAATCTTGCAACACCTCCCCTCTGCATCTAGTGCATGATAGTGACTTGGATGCCTGTATCCAAAAATGCAATAAAAGTTTGTCCAATGCCCTAAATTGGATATGCACTGGAGCATGTGGTCTAGGGTCCTGGAGAATGGTTGGGGTTCTTGGTCCCAATCCTCAGTTAATTTCAATTCGGGCATGTCTTAGAAGGAGACCCTTCCTAGGGACCAGATTCCTTAGTCAGAGTTGTAGATGGAGGCAGAGATCCCCAAGTTCCTCTTCCTCTTCTGCTGTCCATATATAGTGCTAGAGGGCATAGAATATGGAATAGGAAGATTGCCCCTCTTGAACTTGTGGCCCTTATTCAAGTTTATATTTTCCCCAAAGTTCTCCATTAGAGGTCTCATCTATGTTGTTCTTTTGTGACCCCTTACTCTAGTAACCACAAGAACACAGTTTGGCAAGAGGTGGCCCCGAGGAAGTGGTAGCTGCTGAAGCATCCTGTGGATCTCAGGGCTTGCTGGGTTAATGGTCAAGCACCTACTGCCCACCCTTGGTTCCTTTGTCAGTTACCAGAGTGGACACTCTTTTATTGTGAAGTAGAGAGGATATGATAAGCCTATTCAATAGCAACTCTCAGGGAAATCCCTGGGGTGAGGAGCAGAATCAGATTGTCACACGACCCAGGAGGACACTGTATAATGAAACTATCAGTGCCATACCATAAACTTGGAACACAGTGAGAGACTAAATTCCTCTGTTTGGAGTTGAATATCCACACACCAAAATCCAGTTGTCTGAGCATAATCCCAGCTTCCTCTTCACTATTACAAGGTTAGTCGCAATTAAGGGGAAAGTCATCCAGTGTGATGTATTTTCCTCTGATTCCCTGAAGTGTTCAGCTAAATAGAGGCTGCAACTAGACTGTCATCTTCTTCTTTCCCATCCTCCATCTCCTTCTTAACTCCAGTGGACTAAGAGTTAGTTGGAGGATTGGCTAGGATATGAGGTGGCCAAGACTTCTCATTCCAGTCTGGTTGATCAGGATGGCAGTAGTATCCTCATTGTAAAGTCAGTACAACTATGAAGGAAGATCCTCTCTCAGCTTCTGACCATACCTATTTTTCATATCACATATGTCATCTGTAAAATCTCGCAATTTCATTTTCTCCTCCAGGTCCCCATCTTTAGTTCTAATAGGATGCTGAATAATGACCAGTCTCACACTAACAAGATCAATCTGTGAGATCTCACTGAAGATATGCCTGGTCCAGAATGAAAACAGATATAAGAATCCATACCCTAGAGGAGTATATGCTAGGTAGTGGAAACCCCAAACTCATTTATCTCATTGTGTAACCATCTAGCCAACTCACTGGAGTTCATGAGGAGTTTCTCAAATTCCCATTTATTGCCACCCTTTCTCCATAGAGTGGAAACATCATGCTCTAGTTACTCTACCTGTGGACCATTATGCCTACCCAGCCTGAAAGGGCAGGAGTGACCCTTTATGTTAGTCCACAAAGACATTAGTCCTGTTTTATCCAAGACACTCTTGTACAAAAGGAATGCAAGAGTGATGAAAAGAATGATGAAAAAAATCAACCCACTCCACTCCACAGTTCCCCATGCACTCGGCTTGCAGGAACAAAATCTGTGGAGCAATTTGCTCTATGGTGCATCATGAGAATAGGTTCAGTCAAAACAAATCTTTTTTTTTTTTTTTTTTTTTAATTTTTTTATTTTTTATTGACTTTGTAATAATATTACATTAAAAATATATATGTGAGGTCCCATTCAACCCCACCCCCCCACCCCCCCTCTCCCCCCCCCCCAACAACACTCGTTCCCATCATCATGACACATCCATTGGATTTGGTAAGTACATCTTTGGGCACCTCTGCACCTCATATACATTGGTTCACATCATGGCCCATACTCTCCTCTATTCCATCATGTAGGCCCTGTGAGGATTTACAATGTCCGGTGATTACCTCTGAAGCACCATCCAGGGCAGCTCCATGTCCCGAAGACGCCTCCACCTCTCATCTCTTCCTGCCTTTCCCCATACCCTTTGTCCATTATGTCCACTTTTCCCAATCCAATGCCACCTCTTCTATGTGGACACTGGATTGGTTGTGTCCATTGCACCTTTATGTCAAGAGGAGGCTCAGATTCCACCTGGATGCTGGATGCAATCCTCCCATTTTCAGTTGTAATCACTCTAGGCTCCATGGTGTGGTGGTTGTCCTTCTTCACCTCCATCTTAGCTGAGTGTGGTAAGTCCAATAAATCAGATTGTAGGTGCTGGAGTCTGTTGAGGCTCAGGATCTGGCTATCACATTGTCAGTCCAGAGATTCAAATCCCCTAAATATATCTTAAACCCCAACATTAACTGCACCTCCAGCACATTAGCATGAAAGTCTTATGAAGGGAGATCCCATCTGAGTCCAGATTCATCACACATAAACACCATTTCCAAAGAGGGGCCATCTGCCCTGGTAGTTAACCCCATCGGCCATGACCATAACTCCCATGGGTCTCTTTAGCCCTCAAAGGAACCAATATCTGGGGGTTGTATCTGCTTTATCTGTCTCTCTGACTCTGCTCAGTTGTGCATGAGGGCAAACCTTCTGCCAGCCTCCAGACTCTTTTTTAGAAACTCGTAGCCATATAAACTCATTTCTCCTTTCCATTTCCCCCTTACTTTAGGTCAAACAGCATTTTAAAGTCATGGTATTTTATGTAGACATGGATATTCTGCTGATCCGCATTGAACCTTCCGTATAAGGTCATTTTCCAGTTGCATCATCAGTTGGTAGTTGATAGTGGTCCCTCGTTGCCAGGGAGGCTCATCCCCGGGTGTCATGTCCCACGCTGGGGGGAAGGCATTGCATTTACATGCTGAGTTTGGCTTCGAGACTGGCCACATTTGAGTAACATGAAGGCTGACAGAAGGAAATTCCCAGGCACAAAGTTGCTCTAGGCCTTGTTATTATTTTGGGTTTATCAGCTCACAAGCATAGTCATTAGTATCAGGGGCTCACTGTTGAACCCTCACTCCCTCCCGGTCCCCACCACTGTACCTGGGAGACTGTCGCTGCTCCCCTAGGGACCACGACAGAGCACCACTGGCCAGGAACCCAGTACCCCCCCTACTGTGGTTTTTAATTGTTGCCACTATGAGTATATCCAAACATTGCCATGCACCCTGGACATATGTTCTGTACCGCTCCCTGTCAGTCATATATCACCTGTCATTGGTATCCCATACCAGTATCCCTCCATTGCCATTGTTGAAACACTCTGTGATCCAGAACTCCCCGAAATTTGAAGCCCAATATAATGTCATGGTCCCTTACTAGGGAATGGCATATAGCGATGAGTTTAAAGGATAGATAAAGAACTTGGATAAAGTTAGATAAAGAACTTAGATAAAGAATGTTGACTTGAAAAAATTCCACATCCTATTTTTTTCTTTTTTTTTTTTTTTCCCCCCCCCCCCCTAATTATTCAGCTTTTCTTCACAGGAGTCCTAGACCACAGCAATGTATATATATAATATACAGCACTCCCACACATCCACCAGAAAACCTTTTCCCTTCCACAGTGATACTCTTACGCCCTATTCATATCATATTTACTTAAAGTGATGTACAGAGTCTGAGACATTAGCTTTCTAACAAGGTGACATCTGTGTTTACATTATGGTGCATACTTTAGGATACACAGTTCTTTACATTTTTAGTTATCCTATGTTTTACATTATGGTTTACATTATCAGTCTGTCATCTCCTATATGTTATGGTGTAATATTACATGTTTTATATCCATCCTTGTGTACTCTCAAGAAACTCCTCTCTTACCCCCCATTTACTTTGGTTCCACACATTTAACGTCCATTTTCCCTTCCACCTTGGTGCCCTCAGTGATAGCCAACCTCCGTTTCCTGAGGAGCCACTTCCAGAGATAGATGGAATAGTGTTCAGGGCCTAACTTGCTCAACTGCCCCAATGCCCTGGGAGCCACCCTTTCTCTCGAGGGATACAGTTCCCTCTATTGGATGGCATTAGTCCTCCCCAGGATGTGGGTCCACCCCCACTCTCACTACTTGGGTTTCTACCCCATGGTGTCACCCACTCTGGCAGAATGAGCATTTAGACATTCCCCAGGAGCCCGTCCTGCATCAGACCCTCCCCTCCGAGCATTCTAAACAGGTAACCCTCTTTATTATATTTTGATATGATTTTCTCGGCATTTTACTCTCCACCAACACCTGACCCTCTCCTGGTTCGTATGCTACCCCTCCCTCCCCCCACTTTTGGGCAACGTTACCCACCCGTCCCTCCCCAGCCACCCTCAAACCCGCAAAGCCCCAAGCAAAGGCAACCCCTTGCCCCCCTTTTATCTCTTCTTTGTGTTCATACTTACCACCATCTCGTCTTAAATTCCACCCCTGCAGACATCGGCTCATATCCTTCCTCCACCCTCCGATTTCCTGCAAGCCTATCGTTCAGTCTCTTGCTATCTAGGGCAGCTTGTTTATTTCATATCATTGAGGTCATGTAGTATTTGTCCTTCAATGTCTGGGTTGCTTCACTCAACATAAGGTTCTCAAGATTCATCCATGTTATCACATGTGTTTGTAGTGTGTTTGTTCTTACAGCCGAGTAGTATTCCATTGTGTGTATATACCACATTTTATTGATCCACTCGTCTGTTGATGGGCATTTGGGTTGATTCCAACTTTTGGCAATAGTGAACAATGCTGCTATGAACATTGGTGTACATATATTGGTTTGTGTTCTTGTTTTCAGTTCTGCTGGGTATATTCCCAGCAGTGGTATTGCTGGGTCATATGGCAAATCTATGGCTAGTTTTTTGAGAAACCGCCATACTGTTCTCCAGAATGGTTGGATCCTTCTGCATTCCCACCAGCAGTGGATGAGTGTTCCCCTTCCTTCACATCCTCTCCAGCACTTGTATTCTTCTGTTTTTTTCATAGCTGCCAATCTTATGGGTGTAAGATGGTATCTCATTGTGGTTTTGATTTGCATTTCCCTGATAGCTAGAGATTTGGAACATTTTTTCATGTGCTTTCTTGCCATTTGTATTTCTTCTTCGGAGAAGTGTCTGTTTAAGTCTTTTTCCCATTTTTTAAATGGATTGTTTATCTTTTTATTTTCAAGATGTAGGAGTTCTTTATATATGCAAGTTATAAGTTTCTTATCAGATATATGATTGCCAAATATTTTCTCCCACTGTGTGGGCTCCCTTTTTACTTTCTTGACAAACTCCTTTGAGGTGCAGAAGGCTTTAATTTTGAGGAAGTCCCATTTATCTATTAGTTCTTTTGCTGCTCGTGCTTTTGGTGGGATATTCATAAATCCATTACCTATTACAAGGTCCTGTAGATGTTTCCCTACACTGCTTTCTAAGGTTTTTATGGTCTTGGCTTTTATATTTAGGTCTTTGATCCATCTTGAGTTGATCTTTGTATAAGGTGTGAGATGGTAATCCTCTTTCATTCTTCTACATATGGCTATCCAGTTCTCCAGACACCATTTGTTGAATAGGCCACTCTCTCCCAGTTGAGAGGGTTTGGTGGCTTTATCGAATATTATGTGGTTGTATATGTGAGGTTCTATATCAGAGCTTTCAATTCGATTCCATTGGTCTATATGTCTCTCCTTATGCCAATACCATGCTGTTTTCACCACTGTAGCTTTATAGTATGTTTTGAAGTCAGGTAGTGTGATTCCTCCAATTTCGTTTTTCTTTTTCAGTATGTCTTTGGCTATTCGGGGTCTCTTTCCTTTCCAAATAAATTTCATAGTTAGTTTTTCTAGTTCCTTAAAGAAGGCTGCATTGATTTTTATTGGGATTGCATTGAATGTGTAGATCAATTTTGGTAGGATAGACATCTTAATAATGTTCAGTCTTCCTATCCATGAACAAGGAATAGTCTTCCATTTATTTAGGTCTTCTTTGATTTCCTTGAACAATCTTGTATAGTTCTCAGTGTATAAGTTCTTTACCTCTTTAGTTAAATTTATTCCTAAGTATTTGATTTTTTTATTTACTATTGTGAATGGTATTTGTTTCTTGATTTCCTCCTGATCTTGCTCATTATTGGTGTACAGAAATGCTACTGATTTTTGCGCATTGATCTTATAACCTGCGACTTTACTAAACTCATTTATGAGTTCTAGAATCTTCGTTGTAGATCTCTCAGGGTTTTCTATGTATAGGATCATGTCATCTGCAAATAATGAAATTTTGACTTCTTCCTTTCCAATTTGAATGCCTTTTATTTCTGGTTCTTGCCTCAGTGCTCGAGCAAGTACTTCTAAGACAATGTTAAATAGGAGCGGCGACAGTGGGCATCCTTGTCTTGTTCCTGAGTTTAGAGGGAAGGAGTCTAGGATTTCTCCATTGTAAACAATATTGGCTTTAGGTTTTTCATATATACTCTTTATCATGTTCAAAAAATTTCCTTGTATTCCAATCATTTGGAGTGTTTTTATCAAGAAAGGGTGCTGTATTTTGTCAAATGCTTTTTCTGCATCAATAGATATAATCGTGATTTTTTTCCTTCAATCTGTTTATATGGTGTATTACGTTGATTGATTTTCTTATGTTGAACCATCCTTGCATACCTGGGATGAATCCCACTTGGTCGTGGTGTATAATTCGTTTAATGTGTTGTTGAATACGATTAGCAAGTATTTTGTTAAGTATTTTTGCGTCTAGGTTCATTAGAGAAATTGGTCTGTAATTTTCCTTTCTTGTGATGTCTTTGTTTGGCTTTGGTACTAGGGTAATGTTGGCATCATAGAAGGAGTTGGGTAATGTTCTTTCTGTTTCGATGGTTTGGAATAGTTTCAGCAGGATTGGTGTCAGTTCTTTACGGAATGTTTTATAGAATTCACCTGTGAAGCCATCTGGCCCTGGGCTCTTCTTAGTTGGGAGATTTTTAATAACTGATTCTATCTCTCTGCTTGTGATTGGTTTGTTAAGATCATCAATTTCTTCTTTTGTCAATATGGGCTGTTTATGTGTTTCTAGGAATTTGTCCATTTCCTCTAGATTGTCATTTTTGTTGGAATATAGTTTTTCAAAATATCCTCTTATGATAGTCTTTATTTCTGTGGGGTCAGTGGTGATATCGCCTTTCTCATTTCTTATTTTGTGTATTTGCATCTTCTCTCTTTTTTTCTTTGTTAGTGTTGCTAAAGGTTTGTCAATTTTGTTAATCTTCTCAAAAAACCAGCTCTTGGTCTTGTTTATCTGTTCAAGTGCTTTCTTATTTTCTATTTCATTTAGTTCTGCTCTTATCTTTGTTATTTCCTTCCTTCTTCTTCCTGTTGGGTTACTTTGTTGTTGTTTTTCTAATTCCTTCAAATGTGCAGTTAGTTCTTCAATTTTTGCTCTTTCTTCTTTTTTGATATATGAATTTATGGCTATAAACTTCCCTCTCAGTACTGCTTTTGCTGCATCCCATAAATTTTGGTATGTTGTGTTATCATTATCATTTGTTTCAAGGTAGTCATTGATTTCTTTTGAGATTTCCTCTTTGACCCACTGTTTTTCTAAGAGTGTGTTGTTTAATTTCCAAATCGTGGTGTGAAATCTGGGCTTCTTTCCCTTGCAAATCTCCAGCTTGACTCCACTGTGGTCAGAGATAATGTTTTGTATGATTTCAATCTTTCTGAACTCGTTCAGCCTTTCTTTGTGGCCTAGCATATGATCTATCTTGGAGAATGATCCATGTGCGCTTGAGAAAAATGTATATCCTGCTGTGTTTGGGTGTAGCGATCTATATATGTCTATTAGATCGAGCTCCTCTAATATACTATTCAGATGTTTTGTTTCTTTGGTGATTCTCTTTTGAGATGTTCTGTCCAGAATTGATAGTGGTGTATTAAAATCCCCCACTATAATTGTAGATGTAGCTATTCTTTCACTTAGTTTTTCCAGCGTTTGCCTGACGTATTTAGAGGCACCCTTGTTAGGGGCATAGATATTTATGATTGTTCGATCTTCTTGACAGATTTTCCCTTTGACTAAAATGTAGTATCCTTCTTTGTCTCTCACAATTGTTTCACATTTAAAGTCTATTTTGTCTGATATTAATATAGCTACTCCTGCCTTTTTTTGGTTATTGTTAGCTTGTATGATTGTTTTCCAGCCTTTCACTTTCAATCTCCATGCGTCTCTGGGTCTAAGATGTGTCTCTTGTAGACAGCATATGGATGGGTCATATTTCCTTATCCAGTGTCCCAGTCTGAATCTTTTGATAGGTGAGTTTAATCCATTGACATTCAGTGTTATTACTATCAAGGAATTATTTGTGTTAGCCATATTTTGATTGGATTTGTGTTTGTCATATTTTGTTTGTATATTTTTTTCTGTCTTTTTTGTTGTTGTTGTTGGTCTTATACTCTCCTCCAACTTTGCCTTTCCTGTTTTTTCCTTTCTTCCTGCAGAACTCCCTTTAGAATTTCTTGACGGGGAGGTTTCTTGTTGGTATACTCTTTCAGTTTCTGTTTGTCTGCGAATATTTTGAACTCTCCATCATGTTTGAATGCTAGTTTAGCTGGATAGAGTATTCTTGGTTGGAAATTTTTTTCCTTTAGTACCTTGACTATATCATACCACTGTCTTCTTGACTCCATGGTTTCAGAAGAGAAATCAGCACTTAATCTAATTGAGCTTCCCTTGTATGTGATGGTTTTCTTTTCTCTTGCTGCTTTTAGGATTTTCTCTTTGTCTTGAGCATTGGATAATTTGACAAGTATATGTCTTGGGGTGGGCCTGTTGGGGTTTATGACTTGTGGAGTGCGCTGTGCTTCTTGGATATGTACATCTGTCTCTTTCAGTAGATTTGGGAAGTTTTCAGCCATTATTTCCTGCAACACTCTTTCTGACCCCTTTCCCTTCTCTTCACCTTCTGGAGTGCCTATAATACGTATGTTTGAGCATTTTGCATTGTCATTCAGGTCCCTAAATCCTAATTGGATTTTTTCTATCTTCTTATTGACCCCTTCTACTATCTGTTTGATTTCTGATGTACTGTCTTCCACATCACTAATTCTCTGCTCTGTCTCTTCTAGTCTGCTGATATTTGCTGCAAGTGTATTTTTGATTTCTTGAACTGTGGTGTTCATTCCCATCATATCTGTTATGTTTTTGCGTATGTCTGCAATTTCCCCTCCAAGTGATGTCTTCATGTTGTTAACCTCTTTCATTACTGCATCAAATTTGTCGGTGATAAATGTTCTGAGATCTTTCATTGCTTGTGCCAAGTTTTGCTCCCCTTCGTGATTATTGGTTTGTTGATTGGATTCAGCCATGTTTTCCTGATTATTGGTTTGGTTCGTAGATTTTTGTTGCTTTCTGGTCATCTCTTTATTTTGACGAATTTAATCAGTTCCTTAGCTTCTTTGTCTGCTCTTGGAGGTTAATTAGTTGTTATTTTTGCACAGGTGTTATATCTTCTCTTTGTCACTTTTTTCTTCTTATTCTAGTTACTTGTTGTTGGTTAAGTTCACTTTAGAGGAAAGTATTAGTGTTGGGGAAAGGCAATTGTGTAAGCAAGGGAAAAGTGTAAAGTTGTATTGGTGATGTATGTTAATAAAGCAGGAATATGAGATCTGGAAGGATGGAGGTTAGATTCATGTAGATTGTATAGGGTTATAGCTGTAGGTAGAGTACCTTTTATGAAGTTGATGACTGAATTTGGGAGGAATATGGTATGAACTACACAGCTATTGTTTTCATGAGAGAGGGAAAAAGAAAAGAAAGGTAATAGTTTCAAGAGTGGATAATAGACAGAAAACAGAACAAAGGTATTAGAAATTAAGAGTTAGACACTTTGTGGATCAAAGAACGGGAGGTGGGGGGTGGAATATAGGAGAGACAGTAGATGATAGTGGATATCAAGATGCAGGGGAAGGGGGATAGTGTAGGTAGCCTAAATCAGTTCACACAGAAATGAGGCAGTGGAGGATGGGAAAACCCAGCAAATGTGAGGTGTTCCCTGTAGCACCTATTGTATACTTCCCTCCAAATCGATGTCCAGACACCTCCGGACCAGCAAAAATCCCGAAACAATCCGGTCCCAAAGAGTCTCCAACGCCGCCCAGCCGATTCCCTGCAGAAGACTCTAACAGGGATGTTCACTCAGCCGCCATCTTGCCCCCTCTCCCAAAACAAATCTTTTAGTAAGTGAACACATTATTCCTTGCAGAAAAAAGTGTCCAAAAGAGCAGAAGAAAAGATTCCATCATGGTCATTCTCCCAGGGAGGTCAACTGCTCAAGCTAATGTTGGAAGATGGCAGCTCCACATTCCCCACTTCTCATTGGAGAAGAGAGACTTGTGCTCTTTGAGTGTTCAGTATTTATACACCACAATATGTGGGGATCTGCCAATGAGAGTTCTTGGCCTGATAAGCAGCTGAGGCTACATATATCCAGTTTCCGGTTTTAAGGAATAGTCAGGGTTTTCCATTAGACCTAACATATGCACCAGGCTGTGGAATGGAAACATACTGAGGCACGTGCAAATAATAGAAGTGGCAGTAGGCAAGGGCTGGGAGATGGCCTCTAGGTGTGTCCCTGACTTCCCCAGCATATTAGATTCTCCAGTGTGCCCCCTATAGGCACCAGCTATTGTATATTGGGCTACTTTGTCATTTCTTAATATAGTGTTGTGGAACATAGTAAAATTAAATTCAGGTGGGCTCAAAATAAACAATCCTCAGAATCAAATCACACCATTTTGTTACAGTAGTCATTAGGAACTTCTCTGATGAATTGATCTTCATCCCAATTTGAAATCTGTTGCCATAGCCCCAGTGATCACAAGGAGGAGATTTTTATAATCCTATCATTGATATGTCAGTTACTGAACAATATGGATTGTCAGTTTTCAGGAGCCCATGGATCTATAGATACACAGCAGAAATTATTGATGAAGTAGCCTGCACAGCCAACCCCACCACAATAGTTCAACCCATAGGACAGAACAATCTCATTCAGTCTGTCAATAAGTGTCCATTCTTGGAACAGATCACCATAGTAGCCCAATGGATTCCATCAGCCATGAGTTTTGCCATTTGATCTGTGAACCAAGACATACTATCAGCTGGACTGCTCCACTTAGCCAAGGGAGGGGCAGGACCATCCCCTGTGGGCTGTTTCACCCCATCCAGCAAAGTAGAACTTTGTTCATAGGGCCAACTAACTCCCCGAGGCCCTGTTGAGGCTTGCTCTTGGATGTATCACATTCATTTAATGATGGGGCTTTGTTGAACCTGTCCTACTTTATTAGTAGGATCAGTGAGTACCTACATAACTGTGGTTCATTTTGGTCTGAGTCACGGAGGAGCAATCAGTGGTTAAATGCTCAGTAAAAGGGCCCAATAACAAGGTGAAACCTGCTGATCAGGAGGTGGAAGGGGTACTTAGTGGACACCTTGGGTAGTTTAGTGCCCAAATTTCAAGTGCTGGTACATCCAAAATCACTTTCTTGTTGAAACTGTCTCCCATCTGTGTAGATAAGAGTTACTGAGACCTGTACTTCCATAGGTCTAGCAAGTTCCATTGGCCCTAATGATAGAGGTTGTGTCACGGCATGTTCCTGGCAAATTGTATAGCACAGGTTCAGGCATGGGCTAGGAATGTGCATGTGCATGGTGGTTTGAAGGGGGTTGGGAGCCTTCCAGGGACTGAGCCAAGCTGGGCAGGATGGGACATTGCCAAGGGCCTGAAGGAAAACCTCCATGAGGAAGCCTTGGTGGTGTGTCAGAAACCAGGCAGAGGTGTGCTTCATTGGAACCTGCAGGGGCCCTTGGCCCTTGGCCTCTGGTCAGCTAGACAGATGGTCTGGCACTGCCAAAGCCAGCTCACCTTCTGGCCACCATCCTGTCCCTCAGACTGTGGACATGAGCCAGGCAGAAGGTTCACTACTGGGGAAGGGGCAACCAGGGAACTGGTGACATTGAGGAAGGACCCATAGTCTGGCACTGGGCACTGGGGAATCTCAGCCCCTACAGCTGGGCAATGCTCCACAGTCCCTGCTGTGCAGCATGATGCTTAAGGCTCCAGGTTGCAGTAGCTGGAACATATGTGGTTACATTAGCCTGAAGACACTGATGTTCTATTATGTCCAAAGGAAAACAGGTTTGGGCATGGTTAATACTTGCGTGAGAGACTGCCTGATAATACCAGATGATGTAGGCTTTTGACATCTGTGTCTGTCTTTCTCTCTTCTTTTAGCTGCCACACCCAGAGCATGGCTCCCTCCAGTGAAGGCCTCCAGCACCTCTGCTCCTGCAATGCATCTTCATGGTGGCCTCCACTGTGCCCCTGGCACTCGCAGGCAACACCAACTCCGGCCCAGTTGGGGGTGAAGGTACCCCAACTGTGGAGGCAAAAATCCTTCACATGCTAGAACTCTTTCCACCATGAAGTCCCTAGCCCTTTGCACCTGCTTGCAAACAGTGCAAACCAGGGGCTGCCCACCTGTTCTTGCCACACTAGATCTCCACTGCCTTCCCTAGCACAACAGGGATGAGCCATGGGAACATATATTCCCTTTATCCCTGGGTCCCATCCTACAGTCTCCCCATATCCTCCAGTCCTCAGAGGACAAGACCCACCTATCCACCCACATCAGACCCCCTTGGGCACATTCTTTATCAGTACTTTCAAGAAACCATGTGACACTTTTAGCAATTATCTGGCCCCTCTGTAGACCAAGGAAAAACAAGTTGTCTGGGCAGGGAGACAGACAGACAGACAAATAGACTTAGGATGGCAGGATTTGGGCACAAAGATGCCAAGAGAGACGCCAGCAGCAGCATGTCTTCCAACCTTGGCTAATTCCTGGCTAGGAAGTTGCACCCCTGGCCCCCTTCCCTGGGGTTGGAGGGCCTATACTGGCTGCATTTAGATGTTGTGCTGAAACCTCTTCTCTGAAATGAGGGGACAAAGGTCTGAGAGTCCTAGTCTAATGGTGTTTATAGCCAAGTGGGTGGAGACTGCTGGGACACAGCAGGGAGTCAATCTAGTCATCAGATATGTTTGCAGAGGGAATGTGCAACTTGCAGGGGAGAACTCTGAGGTGTCCCTCAAGAGACAGTCAATTGGGAAAAGGAACCCCCAAGACACAGGAAGTGTCAGAATCTTTCCCAAGGTCTTGGAAACAGCACAGAATGTGTTCCAGTCACCCTTGGAAGGATCATCAGGAACTCTGTAACTGCCCAGGGCAGCATCCACTGTAGTAAGGAGGCCTAGTGTGGTGGTACACAGTGTGGGGTGAGGAGGGTGTGGTGAGGGCTTTCAGTGGTGATAGCTTTCAGGACATTCAGGGAGTGGTGAAGTCTTTCAGGGATAGGTCAGCACCGCACCTAACCCAACAACACCCCTAGGTCCATAACTCTAATGCTCAAGGACCTTTCCAAAGAAGTCTGCCCTCAAACAGCAAAGTCACAGGAGATGTGACTGGAGGATCTGACAACTGTACTGGGATGAGGAGGCTGCTGGTGCTCAGGGAATCACAGGGAGTTCCTGGAGACTCACCTCTCCTTCCAGACACCCGGAGATCCACCTGTTCAAGGCCACCTCAGTTCCCAGCTCCAAGGGCTTCTTCTCTTAGTTGATGATGACTTCAGATGGCATGCCTCCAAGCCCACAATATGACAATCTCAATCTCAGCTCCTGGCTGGGGTTTCCCATGATAGCAGACCAGATCAGAGCCATTATTTGACTCCTACAGCTGAGTTGGGCAGATGCACCAATTCAGAGTGGTGTGTGTGACAAGAAGGTGTCTGGCTGGACCAGTCAGGACCCTGGTGCCAGTGGCTCCTCCAGGACCAGCCTTCTGGGTAGATGTCAGCTTTCTGCCTTGGGCAGTTACAGTTGGGCTTTGAGGGCTGAGGAAAGAGCCTGGCCCAGAACAGGTGTACTCATTTTAAGGAGGCCAGTAGCAGGATACTGTGACCCCGTGGGCAGGAGGATGTGTGCACCCTATGAGAAGATAGGCATGGGGGCTGCCTGGTCTGGGCTCCTAGAGGAGAAACATTCCTGAGTGTTGGGCAGAAAACAAGGCCTTAGACATCCTTCTCACCCTAGCCTGGTGCACTCAGTCAAGTCCACTGGGTGGGGAGGTCCCTGGCTAGGCGGACCGCCCTAGGAAATGCAAGGAAGACCTGCTTGGCTGTGGAGGCTAGCAGAGACAGACTTGGGAAACATGTGGGCTAGAATGGGGTGTGCATTGTTGTTTGGTTGGGGTGGGGGATTCCAGAGACTGAGCCAGACTGGGCAGGGTGGGACAGTTCAGAGGGACTGAGGGCACATCATGCTGAGGATGCCTGACTTGGTGGGATGTTGGAAGCAAAAGAGGAGGCAGGGCTCTTTGGAAACCACCTGGAACCCCGGGGATCCCTTGGCCTCTAGTATGCCATATATGTAGCTTGACACTGTCAAGTCTACTTTAATGCCTGACCTATCTTCTGGCCACCACCCTGACCCTTGGCATGTGGGCATGAGCTAAGAGTGTGGTGTACCATGGTGGCCAGGGTACCCTGATGGCTGGTGGCAGTGAGCAAAGTCGAGTGGCCCAATGCCAGGCTCAAGGGACTTGTAGACCTTGAAGCTGAACAATTTTCAGCAGCAACTCATAGCACAAGCTCTTGGGGCTCCAAGCCACAGCTAACAGCATCTATGGGCTATATCACCCTTAACACACCCAATTTAACCTAAACCTAAGCTGGGCAGGCTCTGGTTAGTACCTGAAGGAGAGACTTCTTGGGAATACTAGGTGTTGTAGGTTTTTGCCAACTGCATTTCTCTCTTGAGCATGTGTACTCTCTTTTTCTTTCACTCTCTCCACTCTTCATTTGGCAGCCCCAACCCAGAGCATGACTCCCTCTAGCCAATGCCTCCTATCTCTCTGCAACAGCCCTGCACTGGCACTACTGCCTCCACCTTGCCCCAGGCCCACCGGGGCAAAGGTAGTTGGCTTCATCCAAGCACTCACTGGATCTCCCATACAAGCACAAACCTAGGCCTGGTGGGGGTGGCAGAGACCATGAATGCAGAATCAAAGAATCCTCACCTGCTAGACCTCCTCTTGGACATTGACACCCTAATTTGCCTTGACACCTGCAAGCAAACAATGCCTAAAAGGAGCCACCATTGTCCTTTGCTACCTTCCCTGGCACAAGGATGAGATGAGGTGTTTTAGTCAGAGTTTTCTAGGGAAACAGAATCAACAAGAGATATCTATCAGCAATATGCAATTTTATAAGAGTCTCTCACATGACCATGGGGGTGCACAAGTACAGGTTCTGCAGTTCGGCTGCAACCAGGGACTCCAATGAAAGTCCAATGAAGGTTCTTGATGAGTTTTGGGAGACAATGGCTGTTCAAAGATGAGCTGGGAAATTCTCACTCAATGCTGGAATCACTTCCCTTTTAAGGCATTCAACTGATTGGATAAAGCATCCACTCAATGCTGATGGCAATCTCCCTGATTGATATTACTGCAATCAGTTATCTATGACTTACCACTGCAGTAAAGTCAGTGGTGACTAAAGTCCATAACTGCCCTTGTATTACAGTTAGCCCAGTGCTTGCTTGACCAAACAACTGGGCACAATTACCTGGCCAGTTGATACGTTAGTGTAACCATCACAATCCACCCCTTGTCAACTTGGCCACCATATACATTACCTTAAACCATACTTAGTCTCTAAGTAAAAACAATAATAAACCTGTATATATCTATCTATTTATCTATCTATCTATCTATCTATCTATCTATCTATCTATCTATCTATAGATATATTTCTGCTAAACAATGTTCAAATCTCCTGCATACAATGGGAAATGCATTAATTCCCATACAGAATAGGGTGCAAGTTCTTGGGTAATATTCACTCTTAAACTTGACATCCTCAAATATTATGACATGAAACTGATATACCACTTGTATGATAAGGGAAAAGTTTGGGGAGGAAGACAAAGAAATTCATTTTATGTCATATACAATCATCATCATAATTAAACTAGGAAGAATTCTTGACCATTACAGTCCTCATTTCTGTAACTGGTCTCGTGGTCAAAGTTCATATTTATCACTACCTTCTTCCACTACCCTTTCCATGTTTCCATTACCCTCAGGAAGCACTTCATGGCCATGGTTTTTTGCCTGGTGGGGTGACCCAATCTTTCATTTCTGAAGATTCTAGACCATTATTAGTCCTGATTGAGTTTGGTTGTTGCAATTTCTCATTGACTTTAGTCATATGACATGGCACTACTAGGAGATGCCCTAGAGTACCTCCTGTATTCCAGGCAAACTCTTCTTTACTCCCATTATGTAGATGCAGTCCTATTTCCCCTTGATAGTCAGGTTCAATCACTCCAGCCGGTACAGTAGTTCCCTTATTTGACTGTTGATTCAGAGGTAAGATGAGCCCAAAGTGACCAGGTGGCAGTTTTAACTTCTAGTTCAATGGAATCATTGTTGTGTTCCCTGGTGACAGCACTCCTCCTTTTGAGACTAATACCTGCGGGCTGGCAGAGTTTGAGGTTGCAGGGACAGGAAGCAAAAATTTTCCTAGTGGGTCACTGGGGATAATAGTGAGTGGTGCCACTCCCATTCCCACCCCTTGATTCCTGGACCCATGAATCCTGGTGATGGGAGAAAGAGCACCATAGAGTGGATGCTGATTTAGAGCTACACAGCCTCCTTTAAAACATCAACCCAGACCTGCAATGTTTTGCCATCTAGTTAGTGCTGTAATTGAGTCTTCAAAAGGCCATTCCCATATGACTCTGGAGTTCAGGGCTATGTCAGTTGATTCTACTTTGGAGTTTGTGTTCCTGAGTGTGATGGAGTTGGACTCAAATATGACCTTTCTACACATGCCTCTTCTGTTACTTTTACTGGACCTGTTGTTGGCATTCAGGTTGGTGTATACTCAGGAGACCTGAATCTCTGGACTGTCCATATGATGGCCAGGCCCTGGGCCTCCGCAGACTTGTGACTCTTACCCTCTTGTTTGTTGGACTTCCCTGGCCAGCTGACAGGGAGGTGAAGAGGGTCAACCACTATACCAGGGAGCCAAGAGTGCCTGCAGCTGCAAGCGAAAGAATTGCATCCATCATCCTTGTGGAATCTAAGCCCACTTTTGATGTAGGGGGGGATTGGACATAACCATCCTGAGGTCCACAGGATGGAGGAATAGAGTATGGATTAGAGTGGACTTACTGGTGTTCTGCAGGGGAACTATTGTGATTAGTAAAGGAAGAAATTGTAGTAGTGTTGTGAAGAGGGTGGCCATGGTGGCTGCTGATGGTAGGGAGACAGAAGAGATATGGTGTGGGGGCATTTTCAGGATTTGGAGTTGTCCTGGGTGGTGGTACAGGGATGAATGCTGGACACTGTGTGTCCTGCCATGGCCCACTGGGTGGACTGGAAGAAAGTGTGGACTACAATGTGGACCACTGTCCATGTGGTACAGTGGTGCTCCAGAATGTATTCACCAGGTACAGTAGATGTGCCACAATGATGGAAGAGGTTGTTGATGTGGGAGGGGTGGGGTAGGTGGGGTTGGGGGGAATATGGGGACCTCATGTTTTTTGAATGTAACATTTAAAAGAAAATAAAGAAAAAAATAAAGCATATTACTAAGCCACACACACACACACAAAAGGTAATTCCAGCATTTTATCTATCCAGCTTCTTCAGGGTGATGGGGAACATGATAAGACCAGTGAATTTCATGGGTATGTGCTGTGAAATAGGATGGGAAGCAATGCTGTGTGGAATCCCATGGTGGTAGATAAGATATTCAGTAGGTCCACATATGGTAGTTTTGGAAGAAGCATTGCATGTAGGAAATGCAAACCCATATTCAGAGTATGTGTCTATTCCAGTTATTCCATGGTAGAAGTGGTCTGATGTAGTCAACTGCCACCAGGTAGCAGGTTGGTCACCTTGAGGAATGGTGCCATATTGGGGGCTGAGTGTGGGTCTCTGCTGCTGGCAGATTGGGCACTCAGCAGTGGCTGTAGCCAAGTCGGCCTTGATAAGGGGAAGCCCATGTTGCTGAGCCCATGCATAACCTCCATCCCTACCTCCATGGCCACTTTGTTTATGAGCCCATTGGGCAATGACTGAAATGGCTGGGGAAAGAGACTGAGCATTAGCCACAGAGCGAGTCATCTTATCCACTTGATTAAAATTTTCCTCTGCTGAAGTCACTCTCTAGAGAGCATTCACGTGGGACACAAATACTTTCATGTTTTTTGCCCACTTAAAAAGTTCTACCCACATACCTCTTCCCCAGATTCATTGTTACCAATTTTCCAATCATATTCCTTCCAAGTCCATGACCATACAGCCAAACCATTGGCAACAGCCCATGAATCAATGTACAAAAGCACCTCTGGCCATTTCTTCTTCCAAGCAAAATGAACAATGAGGAGCACTGCTCGAAGTTCTGCCCACTGGGAGGATTTTCCTTCACCACTGTCCTTTAGGGATGTCCCAGAAAGGGACTGCAGTGCTGCAGCTATCCACTTTCAGGTGGTACCTGCATATCATAAACCAGTCCCAAGTTTTCTCTTCATTAGTCAACTAATTGTAAGGGACTCAAAAAGAGGTCAAAGCTGTGAGCTTGGAAAGAGAAGATAACATGGCAGGGGTGGTGATCAAGGGCATTTGGGCTACTTCCATATATAATTGTGCCTTTAGAATCTGCTTGAGCCTTATCTCATATATACCATTTCCACTTTATTATAAAGTGCTGCTGTACATGCCCAACTTTATGGTTTGCTGGGTCAGATAATACCTAGCTCATGATAGGCAACTCTGGCTTCATGGTAACTTGATGGTTCATGGTTAAGCATTCAGTCTCTACTAAGGCCCAGCAGCAGACTTAAAAGTGTTTCTCAAAAGGGTATTAATTATCTGCAAATATTAGCAGAGTTTTGCTCCAAAATCGTAAGGGTCTGTGTTATAATTCTCCTATAAGGGCCTGTCAAAGTCTCCAGACAACATCTCTATTTGCCACTGAAACTTCCAGCAATGTTGGGTGGGCTAGATCATGTGGCCCAAGTGGTAGTGCAGCTTGCACAGCAGCCTGGACCTGACAAAGAGCCTCTTCTTGTTCTGGTCCCCAATCAAAACTAGCAGCTTTTCTGGTCAACTGATAAATGCACTGGAGCAGCACACCCAAATGAGGAATGTATTGTCTCCAAAATCCAAAGAGACCAACTAAGCATTGTGCCTCTTTTTTGGTCATAGGAGGGCCAGATGCAACAGCTTATCCTTCACTTTAGAAGGTCTGTCTCCACATGCCCCACACCACTGAACACCTAGAAATTTCACTGAAGTGGAAGGAACTTGTATTTTAGTTGGATTTAGCTTCCATCTGCTCTCACACAAATGCCTTACTAATAAGCCTAGAGTCTTTGCTGCTTCTTGCTCACTAGGTCCTAACAACATGATATCATCAATATAATGGACCAGTGTGATGTCTTGTGGGAGGGAGAGATGATCAAGATCCCTGCAGACAATATTATGACATATGGCTGGAGAGTTGATATACCCCAAAGGCAGATCAGTGAAGATATACTGCTGGCTTTGCCAGCTGAAAGCAAACTGTTTCTGGTGGTCTTAAGAACAGCAATTAAGAACAAAGCATTCACCAAACCAACAGCTGCATACCAGGTACCAGGGAACATGTTGATTTCTTCAAGGAATGATGCCACATCTGGGACCGCAGCTACAATTGGAGTCACCACCTGGTTAAATTTATGATAATCTACTGTCATCCTCCAAGATCATCTGCTTTCTGTACAGGATAAGTAGAAGAGTTGAATGGGGATGTGGCGGGAATCATCACCCCCTGCATCCTTCAAATCCTTGATGGTGGTACTAATTTCTGCAATCCCTCCAGGAATCTGGTATTAGTGTTTGTTTACTATTTTGCTACATAGGGGCAGTTCTAGTCTCTTCTACTTGGTCTTTCCAACCGTAAAAGTCCTCACTTCACAAGTCAGGGATCCAAAGTGGGGATTCTGCCAACTGCCGAGTTTGTGTACTCCAATTATGCATTCTTGAATTGGGGAAATAACCACAGAATGGGTCGGGGGACCCACTGGACCAACTGTGAGCTGTACCTGAGCTAAAACTCCATTAATCACCTGACCTCCATAAGCCCCTACTGACTGGTGGACCACAGTGGTGTTTTGGGTCTACTGGAATTAATGTCACTTCTGAGCTGGTGTCTAATAATCCCCAAAATATCTGATCATTTCCTTTTCCCTAGTGCACAGTTACTCAGGTAAAATGCTGTAGATCTCCTTGGAGAAAGGTGGGAGGAAGATTAACAGTATAAATTTTGGGCAGTTAACAGGAGCCTTCCCCAAGGAGACCTGACCTTCTTTAACTGCAGAAACCCTGTGGGGTTAAGACTTTAATTTTCTTTGTAATTCCACTACTCGTACAATGAGAATCTGAGTTTGGTTCTCAGATATTTTGAGCCTGTGGTTACAGGAGACAAGATTTTCTTTCAGAGCACACATAGAAATTTTTGCATCATCCATTCGGTGTTTAAGTTTCAAATTTGAAAACTTTAACTGATCTTTTCCTTTTGTAACAGTATTCAGAGTATCTAGATGGAGCCATCCAACATCATTATACTGTTTGACAGCAAAAAACTCTACTGAGGTGTTGAAAACACTCTCACCCAGACCCTTGCTTCTTATAAGCATGGAAGTAGGGGAATCTAGTGATGCTATTTTGTGCATCTCAGTTGCTAACTCGCACCATGGACTGTTAGCAGCCTCTTTGTTATTGTAAAGGGAGTTGCAGTACCATTGAGTCCAATTAGAGAAATAGTTGCAAAACTTCCAGAACCACCTCAGAAACCCCATGTTTAAGACTGTTCCTCAAGAACCACTTCTGGTACCAAGCTGTATTAGTCAGAGTTCTCTAGGGGAACAGAATCAACAAGAGATATCTGTCAATAGCATGCAACGCTCTAAGAGTCTCTCATGCAGCTGTTGGAGTACACAAGTTCAGGTTCCACAAGCAGGCTGCAGGCAGGGGCTGCAATGAAAGTCCAGTGAAGGTTCTTGATAAGTTCTGTGAGACACTGGCTGTCCAAAGATGAGCTGGGAAATTATCTCTCAATGCTGGAATCACCTCCCCTTTAAAGGCATTTAACTGATTGGATAAAGCATCACTTATTGCTGATGACAATCTCCCTGACTGATGTAATTATAACCAGGTACCTATGATTTACCACTGCAGTAAAGTCAATGGTGACTAAAGTCCATAACTGCCCTTGTATTACAGTTATCCCAGTGCTTGCTTGACCAATCAGCACATGATTACTTGGTTGAATGAACAATTAGCCTAACCATCACATGAGTGAACATCTCTTCCCTTTGCAACTGGGTCCCATCCTACAGACTCCTCATGTCTTCCAGTCCCCAGGGAACAGGCCCACTTGGCATGTTCATTGCCCCTGGTTTGTAACAACCATGTATGGCATTTTCAGCAACTCTGGGTGTCCCTATTTAGATGAACTAGAAACAACAAACAGTACAGGAAGCAAGCAAACAAGCACACAGACAGACACATACCAGGGGCCCATTAAGCCTCCTGCAAGGGCCAGAAGTATTTGGAAGGGAAGATGTCATTGGTGGTGGAAATACATCTTGGGGAATCAAACCAGCTGATTTCTGGCCCCAGGACAATGCCTTCCTCTCTGGCCCCAGCCCAAGCATGAGGTCCTGGCTCCCCAAGTTCTATCCATCCTGAGCTCTCTTCCTTGCCCACTAGTCACTCACTGGATCATAGAGCCCAGGACCAAGGTCTGTGGCTTCCACCCCATCTGGCCACATCCCTAATATTCCTTCTCTCCAGAGCAGAGACCCCAGGCTGCCTGCAGATCTTCCCTGTGCCAGGACCCATTCTCAGGGATGAGAGGAAAGTTGACTGAGTGACTTGCTCTCATGAAATTTAGATTTGAGTGGGTAAAGACCTGCGTGAATCAGAACAGAGATTCACTTTTGGGTAGGGGAAGTTTTTTGAGGTTGGTGTCCCTTGCAGGGGAGAACACAGGAGCAGTCCTCCATCCAAGTATTAGCTCACTGGGAGAAAGATCCCCTGATCTGGATGTGCCTCAAAGTATGCTTTCCCAAAGGCTTGGAGCTAGTGCTAAACATGTTCTCACCTCGCTTGGGGAGAACTTCAGGATCTCTGCATTAACAAAAATCAGAATCCACTGTGGCATTGAGCCCTATCAGGGATGGTGCTGGGTAGGGGCTTGGGACAGGGCTGTCATGAGCTTGTTGGATGTGGGGTGGTGTGGCAGCATCATCCTAACCTTATTGCAATCCCAGGGCCATAGCTTTGTGTCCCAAATCTTTTTGTGAAACCAGAATGCAGATAGCAAAAGTGCAGGAGGTGTGAGTGAGGGTCAGCGTTCAGGACAGGGTGATTATAGGAGTCTTGGTGGTTCAAGGTGACTGCCAAGCACATGACTGTGGATTAAGAAAGTGGATAAATGTGGTTAAGCAGAAATTATCATTTTTCCCAGTTTGGAAGGACAGGGTGTCTCAACTTTCTTCTTTATCCAACCTAGAATTTGTGATTGTTCTCATCTTTCCTTCACTTTCTACAACAGCTTTCTAAAGGGTTTGTCCTTTATAAAAGCCAACAAATTTATGGTACTTTGCATCAGCACCCCTTTGGCTGACTAATACAGTGATTTTGAGGTTATAGTACACATACATGCTATTGAAGTTAAGTAGGTATCAAACTGGAGATAACTGTAATATATTTAGTATGTTAAATTTTAGCCCATGGTAACTACAGAGAAAACAAATGAAAAACAAATCAAGATAAACATGGGAAGGCACATAATATGATACAACAGAAGTAAACAAATTAATACTAAATAGAAGTGAGTGTTCTGAGTAGAGCAGGGAGCCATGTAAAAATGACAGCTTTGCACCAAACTGACAGGGATAAGTCAGAACAAAGAAAGACTCAGACAAGTCCAGCTTGGTGAACAAAGAGCATTTAATAAGGGTCTTATGTAGGGTCTCACCCTTGATGGTCCAGAAGGGAGGTCCTCTCTTGGATAGTTTGAGTCTGGTCATGGATTAAATCTTTATCTCTGTTGGCAGGTAGAGGGATGGCACTTCTGAAGCTCAAGCACCACTTACCACAAAACAAAAGTGTTCTTTTATACTATATGTCTATGTTTGGATGGAGAGGGCTCATGAAAGGGAGAGCATGATTAAAATGTGCAGTGCTCAGGACAGATAATCAAGGCCTGGACATTCACAGTGTTTTCCAGCAGGACAGGAGTTACACTTTCAGAGTAACTATGTAAAACGAGCATTTACAATGTTTGTCAGTAGGGCTGATGTTACTTTTTTACAGTAAATACTAAGGGATCTATTGGTTCAAAGGTAATCAATAAGTTCACAGATCAGATTATTCTTAGAGTTTCCAGGAAAGGAGCCTAAACCATTTTACTTATCAGTTATGAGCTTACAAGCAGTTACTTCTTAAGATATGATGTGTAACTAATAAGAAATGAAATGTGTCTGTGATTTGAAGGGAAATAACTGAAAGAGTTGTTGGAAAATGCAAATCAGTACATGCCAAGTGGGGAATAAAAACAAATGGTATAAGACTTACAAAGGTAAATTTTTAAAAAGACAGAAGAAAGTTCTCTACTATCAGTACAGCTTTTTGAGGTTATTCTTTTCATTTTTATTTTTTTAAGATACATAGATTATACAAAATATTACATTAAAATATATGAGGATCCTATATACCCCACTCCCCATCCCAACACCCCTCCCCCCCTTCTCTCACATCACCAAATTCTTTCATCAGTGTGGCACATTCATTGCATTTGATGAATACATTTTGGAGCACTGCTACACAGCATGAATTATAGTTTACATTGTAGATTACACTCACTCCCAGTCTACTCAATAGATTATGTCAGGACATATGATGTACTGCATCTTTTCCTGCAATGTCATTCAGGACAAATCCAAGTCCTGAATATGTCCCCATATCACATCTCTTCTTCCCTCTCCCTCCCCTCAGCAACTCCTATGGCCACTGTCTCCATACCAAAGATACAATTTCTTCCATTGCTAGAATCACAATAAGTCTATAGTACAATAACAGTAAGTGCACTCTAATCCATATTTTACTCCTCCATCCTGAGGACCCTGGGATGGTGATGCCTATTCCACTTCTAACTTAAGAGGGGACTTAGATCCCACATGGTTGATGGATGGAATTCTCCTACTTGCAGTTGTACTCTTGATTCCCTGGTGTGGTGGTTGACCATCCTCACCTCCCTGTTAGCTGACCTGGGTAAGTCCAATGAACAAGAGTAGGTGCTCATGTAAGTAGTGTGGTGAAGCAGGCCGTGTAAGAGAGGGAGTCAATAGGTGGATTTGGAATGTGGCAGAAAGTCCATGTGGGTATCAGCAACCCCAAGATGGCTGCTAGAAGACTCTTTCCAAGATTTTGCCATGCAAAAGAAGACTTCCTCTGCAAGCCAGGGGAACCCAGATATTCCCCAAGGACTTTATCATTGGGCCATCCCGGGATATTGATGAGAGAAATAAGCAATCAAAGCAGTGTACAGCTGGAACCCCTCCCCTGCCATTAGCAAAGGGGTAGGATAATTAGTTTAAAAAGCATCACCTGCCCTGAGCTCACTCTCTCATGCACTCTTTTGCTTCTGGACCCCCAGACTCCAGTTGCCTTCTCCCCCACTTAGATCACTATACAAGTAAAACCTGGGCATTTATAACCTATAGTGGGAAATTGTAGCCTGTAAATCAGCCCTCTTTATCATTTTTCAACCCCTTCCTCTCTACCTCTAACCCCTGCTCTGTTATTTTCTTCCATTTCTCTTCCCTCCCTACCTGAATAAATTACTGGTCTAACTCACCCAGCATGCTGTAGAAATTCATTTCTGCAGCATAGGCAAGAACCTAAATAAAATCCAATAACAATAGAGTTATAGGAATAAAAAAGTGGAGTACATACAATGAAAAGGGAGACTGAATATGGAAAATAATACAGTATGAATTAAAAGGCTAGTGTGATCAGGAGAGAGGGAAAGAAAAAAGAAAGGACAATAACATAAAGCATTAATAAAAGATAGAAAACAGAATAAAGGTGTTAGAAATAAAAAGCCAGAAAAATTGGGGGCTGAACAAAGGTGTAAAGTAAGAGCAACAACAGAAGGTGGAGGGTAGAAAGGTGTAGGAAGGAAAAGAGATAGCATTGGTGGCCAAAATCAGTACACACAGAAAAAAGGAAATTAAGGATGAGGAATCACAGCAAACAATAAACAAGCCAGCAGCAACTAATTATAAAAAGAAAGAAAATAGGGAAACGGACTTGGCCCAGTGGTTAGGGCATCCGTCTACCACATGGGAGGTCCGCGGTTCAAACCCCAGGCCTCCTTGACCCGTGTGCAGCTGGCCCATGCGCAGTGCTGATGCACGCAAGGAGTGCCATGCCACGCAGGGGTGTCCCCCGCGTAGGGGAGCCCCACGCGCAAGGAGTGCACCCGCAAGGAGTGCACCCGTAAGGAGAGCCGCCCAGCGCGAAAGAAAGTGCAACCTGCTGAGGATTGGCGCCGCCCACACTTCCCGTGCCGCTGACGACAACAGAAGCAGACAAAGAAATAAGACGCAGCAAAAAGACACAGAAAACAGACAACCGGGGGAGGGGAGGGGAATTAAATAAATAAAAATAAAATCTTAAAAAAAAAAAAAGAAAGAAAATAAAAGGGTGGCGGGATAAAGAGGAAGGAAAGACAAGATATCAAGAAAAAAACCACAAGCCCTCAAGCAAGGAGTCTACCAAACAATAAAAAAATGAATAAATTTAAAAAGCAGACTTCCCTATTAAGCTCTTATTTAGGGAAAATAAGAGACCCAAGGGAAGCTAATATATGCATAATATCTCTATTTTACCTGTCTCAAAGTATCAACTAATAGCCCAGTGGAGAAGATGGGAACTAAACCAGAGACCTTGCATGGTCAAGGCTGAAACTCCTCCACTGAGCCAAACCCTCCTTCTTGGTTAACCTGCTCCTCCATAAAAGTCCCCTCCCAGGGGCAGGATCAACTCTTTGCAATTGAATAAACTGATTAGGAATCTGTCCTTCCCCCTTTCTCCCTTTCTCACTTCCCTCTCTCTCACTGCAGCAAGAAGCCCATGTGAAAGCTCTCCTCTGAGACTCAAATGGGTTCCTGGTAAACCAAATCACCACAGAAAATAATGACTCTCAATTTCTTTGAGAGAGCACCCACACCTTGCTAAGAACCCTAAATATGCTCTTGGAAGCCTACCAAGCTCTTCCTACTGTCCCCCTCCCTGAGGTGTATTGCACAGGATTAGTTAACTGCCTGGATCCACCTTCTCCCAGATGTAACCCACAGATGTTAGGTAAATTAGGCTGCCTCAGCAGATTCACTTCTCCCCTCTTGCTCGTTTCTCCTCAAGCCAGCTAGTATGCGCCTCAAAGCTCAAAAATAGGGGTCCAGACAATTGAACCTGCACTTGTAGGGTTCCTCAAGCCCTTCACCAGAACTCTCCCACTCACGGAGATTCTCCTCTGGCTGTTTGACCTGCAAGGTTCAGGGAAAGCTGTGGCTTCTTGCCCTGGGGAAGGGGCAGAAACCCACAGTTTTACCTTGAGCTATCACTCTTTTTGTCACCCACCCTCCAGATCGATGTCCAGTGGCCTCCTGCTTTGTGGGTTCCCAAAACAGCTCACTCAGGCAGGATTTTGTCCTCACTCAGCCATTTTTTGTAAGAGCAATGATATGGGTTCACTTATTCTGACGCCATCTTGCCCCACCTCCTCTCAGTACAGCTTTTATATGCAAATAGATAAACCCTTCATTCAAATGGAAGGTGTATTCAAAATGTATTAAAAGGCTTGACACAACTCTATGCTGCCTGTAAGAGACTTATCTTACATTCAAAATACAAATAGGTTATGGGTGAAGTGACGGAAAAAATATACCATGCAATTTGTAACCAAAAGAAAGCTGAGATGGCTATACTAATAGACGACAAAATAGTCTTTGAATCAAAAACATATTTGAAGGAAAAAGATAGTCATTACATATGATAAGGGGACAATTCAACAGGAAGTTATAACAACTCTGAAAATATATGGAGCTAACAGCAGTACCTAAAACTATATAAAGCAAAAACTGACCAATTCAAAGGGAAGAATTGAAAGTTCTACATTAAAAATATGATACTTTAACACACCACACTCAATAAGTGATAGAATATTTGGTGAGAAGATTAGTAAGGAAGTATAGATCTTGAATGATACATGCAACCAAATAGACCTAAAAGATATATAGAACACTGCACCCAACAAAACAAAGTAGATATTCCTCTCAAGTGCACATGAATCATTGTGCATGATAGACTGTATGTTGGGTCACAAAATGAATCTCAATACATTTTTAAAAATTGCTATCATACAATGTATATTCTCTGAAAATGATGGAATGAAGAAGGTTGTGAGCTGATACCTACATGGGTGAAATCTATGATAAAGTGGAGGTAAGTATTTGTACAGGGAATGGATAAGATGGGTGAATAGGGATAACTTTGGGTGGGGCTTTGCAGACTTGAGGGAGCTAGGTTTGGGAGGATGGGTCAGATGGCCCAAGGATTTGGGGGGAGGGGTGGGGGGAATAGTTGAACACGGGAGATTGTCAGGTATGTGGTTGAAACTATAATGTTGAGAAAAAGCTTTAGAAAGTATTAAAAGGAAGGATTGCCTGTTTAAGGACCTTAAGGGGGCATCTGGCACAGGGGCAGGCTTCTAAGGAGTGTGTGAGTGTTCATCTTGTCATAGCAAGGAGACCCATATAATGAGTGGGAAGGTGTACTCACATCCTGGGGAGGCCTGACATTCTGAAATAGAGGGAATTGTGTCTCTCGAGAGAACTGGAGGCTCCCAATGGGGAAGGAGAGTCTAGTATGTCAAGCCCTCAACATTGTTGCAAGTATCTGTAAATCAGTTACTTCAAGTAGTGAAGACTGTCACTGTGGACCCTGAGGGGAGAGGGAGAAAGGAATAGAATAGGTGGAAGCAATGGAAGTAACAATGGAAGTAACAGGGGAGCAATGGAAGTGTTCTGCAAGATTGTGCAATGATGGATACAGGCCATGTTAAATTACACCAAAAATGTATAAAAGGCTATAGGCTAAAATGTAAACCATAATGTAAAACATAAGGTAACTAAAAATTAGAAAATTGTAAGTCTAAAATATAAACCATAATATAAGCCAAAATGGAACCATGTTTGATAGTTATGTTTCAAAAGCTGTACATCAGCTGCAGCAAATATAACATGAACATGTAAAAAGATCATAGTTGGGGAAGGGGGAAAAGGGTTTGATGTTGGATATATGGGAGTCCCCTATATTGTATATGTGTCTTTACTGTGACCTAAAACTTTTTGAAGACAAAATTAAAAATTAGAATAAAAAAAGTAAGTATATAGACCCTGAGGAAGAAAAGAAAGAAATTGCCTTGCCACTGTACATACAGGGCAACACCTATCATGGTGATGAAAGGCAAAAAGTCAAAAACAAAGTTTTATGATATTTTTCATTTTTTAGTACCCCAATATATTTTTACTTTATTTTAGTTTTTCTAAATTAGTATGTATTCTGTTTCTAATCTTTAAACCTATCACTACTGTTTCATTTTCTTATTAATTGAATCTGGAAATATATTAGGCTTCATTTTTTAAGAAGTTTTGGGCCACAGAGAGGTTCAACTATGGCAGGGGAGGAATACTGGTATGGGGTGTTATGGATGGGGGACACATGGTTGGGAGGGAGTTCTCCAGGGCATGTTTAAAGGGTACATAAAAGTGTTCAGATACATGTTGGATATGTTAATAGTAGTTACGGTTACAAACAACTGGGGGAGTGCTGAGTTCCTGGCCATGGGAGCTCTGTCACATTCCCCAATGGAACAGCAACAATCCCCCAAGTGTAAGGGCAAAGGCCAGTGAAGAAGGAACCTCCAACGATGATCCCTTGCTACTGAAGACTATGCTTAAGTGCCTGTGTGCCTGAAATTTGACCTAAGCCTAGAGCTGCACAGTGCTGAAGTGTTACATCCTGAGAACCTCCATGTTGCTCAAATGTGACCACTCTAAACCAAGGTCAGCATGTAAAAGCATTACCTCCCCTGCACTGTGGGACATGGCTCCCAGGGATGAACCTCCCTGGTCCAAGAGATTGCAACCAATCACCAACTGGTGATGCAACTAGAAAAATACCTTGAGAAAAAGGGGGAAATAGTAAAGACAAACGAGTTTATATGGCTAAGAGATTTAAAAAAAGAGTCAGGAGCTCATCAGAGTGGTCACAATTATGCATAACTCAGCAGGATCCCAGAGACAGCCATAATAGGTACAACTCCAGGTACTGGTGCTCCTTAGAGTACAGAGACACACAGGTTCTATAATAATGACAGTTGACTCTGGAGTTAGTGGACTCTACTTTGGAATTTGTGTTCCTGAATATGATGGAGTTGGATTCAGATGTGAACTTTCTACACGTCTCCTGTCACTTTTTCTGAACCCATGATTGGTGCTGGGGTTGGTGTATACCCAGGAGACTTCAATCTCTGGACTAGCCATGTGCCAGCTGGGCCCTGAGCCTCAGCAGAGTTGCAGCTCCTACTCTCCAGTTTGTTGAACTTGCACAGGTCAGCTGAAAAAGAGGTGAAGATGGTTAACCACCACACCAGCGAACTGAGAGTGTCTACAATTCCAAGCAGGAGAAAAACATCCATCAACCATGTGGAATCCAAATCCCCCTCTCAATATAGAGGTGGAGTGGACATCACCAGCCCAGGGTCCACAGGATGGAGGAATAAAATATGGATAAGAATGAATTTTCTGGTATTCTACTTCTAAAACTATTGTGACTAGTAATGGAAGAAACTGTAGCATTTATCTGGAGAATGTCACCATGGTAGTTGCTGAGGGCAGGGAAAGGGAATAAGAGATGAGATGTGGAGGCATATTTGGGACTTGGAGCTATCCAAAATGATATTGCAGGGACAGATTCTGGACATGTTTCCTGCCATAACCCACTGAATGGACTGGGGGAGAGTGTAAACTACAATGTAAACTATAATCCATGTGATGCAGCGGTGCTTCAAAATGTATTCACTAAATGCAGTGAATGTGCCACAATGATGAAAGATGTTTTTCTTTTTTTAAAAAGATTTATTTCTATTTATTTTCTCCCTTTCCCCCCTCCCCCAGTTGTCTGTTCTCTGTGTCCATTCGCTGTGTGTTCTTCTGTGACTGCTTCCATCCTTATCAGCGGCACCGGGAATCTGTGTTTCTTTTTGTTGCATCATCTTGTTGTGTCAGCTCCCCGTGTGTGTGGTGCCATTCTTGGGCAGGCTGCACTTTCTTTCATGCTGGGCAGCTTTCCTTATGGGGCACACACCTTGCACGTGGGGCTCCCCAACATGGGGGATACCCCTGCGTGGCAGGGCACTCCTTGTGCGCATCAACACTGCACGTGGGCCAGCTCCACATGGGTCAAGGAGGCCCGGGGTTTGAACTGCAGACCTTCCATGTAGTAGGTGGATGCCCTATCCATTGGGCCAAGTCCACTTCCCTGAAAGAGGTTGTTGATGTGGGAGGAGTGGAGGGGTGGGTGTGATGTATGTGGGAACCTCTTATATTTTTTAATGTAACATTTTTTGTGATCTATGTATCTTTAAAAAAACAATTAAATAAAAATTTTATAAATTTTAAAACAAAGAAAAAATAACAGAGAGAAAGGGGAAATTCACAAATGTGTGGAAATTATAAACAATATAATCTATAACAACCAATAATATAAAGAGAAAATCAGAAGAATAATTGGGAAATATCTTGAGGTTAATGAAAATGAAAATACTGCTTACCAAATCTTTTGGAATGCAGCAAAGGTAATGCTGAGAGGGAAATTTATAGCTCCAGATGCTTAAATTAAAATTGAAGAAAGACTTCAAATTAGGCAGCTAATCTCAAAACAGGAAGAAAGAAGAAATTAAACCAATAATGAAGAAGAAGAAATTAAACCAATAATAAGCAAAAGGAAGGGAATAACAAAGATAAGAGCAGAGGTAAATTAAATAAAAAATAAAGCAATAGAGTGTTAATGAAAAAAATTAATTCTTTGTAAAAATTAATAAGATTGACAAACATTTAGATAGACTGACAAGAGAAGAGATGACACAAATAAAGAAAATCACAAACGAAATGGGAGACATTACTACCATCCTTACTGAAATATAAGAGAACCATAAGTGGATTCTAAGGACAGATGTGTCTTAGTTTACCATAGGCTGCTGATGTAAGATATCAGAAAAGGTTGGGTATTATAATGAGAGTTTTACAGGATAAAATCTTACAATTCTGCGGCCGTGAAATGTCCAAATCAAAGTATCAGTAGAGATGCTTTCTCACCAGTGTTAGCTATTGGTGGTAATGGGATCCTCGCACATTGCAAAGGAAGATAGTCACCATTTTCATTGATCTCCTTCCCTTCCCTTACAGAATCTACAATCTCCTGGAGCTCAACTGTCAACAAGCAGTCATATGTCTTGTCCCTTTCAAGACATACTCTCCCATCTTGGCTGCTCTGCTTTCCTCCCAAGATCATCTGTGGGCTATCAGGCATATGGTTCCCCTCTTGAGCCTTGAAGTGTTCTTAGGCCTTTTATCTTGGGGGCATTGTGCTTAAATTTGGGATGCTAGTGATCTGAGTCTTCTCTCACATGGCAGAATCAAAAAGGGCACCTTTCTTTTTATCTGTGTCTCTATTTACATAAGGCCCAGCAAGAGGACCTCTGTCATGCCTTACTGATGGAGTCCAATCAAAAGGGCCCCACACCCTTGGGAAAGGATTAATACAAAATCAGTCTTTAAGGAGTTTAAAACAGCCACAAGATGTATGCCAAAAAATTATATGACTTAGAAGAAAAAGACAAATTCTGAGAAGAAAAAACTATCACAATGACTGAAGAAGAAATAGGAGATTTCAACAAACCAATGACTAATAAAGTGATAGAATCCATAAACAAAATGCTCCCAATAAAAAATAATTCAGGACCACATCACTTCACAGGAAAAATTTAACAAACATTCAAAGAAGACTATTTTAATTCTGCTCAAACTCTTCCAAAAAAATCTGAACAGAAGGAAAATTATGTAACTCATTCTTTGCAGCCAACATTGCCTTCATAGTAATTCCAGATAAAGATTCCACAAGAGAGGGAAACTAGAGACCAACATCTCATAAATTTAGAAGTAAATTCCTTAACAAAATACTAGCAAACTGAATCCAGCAGCATATTAAAAATATTATACATGATAATCAAGTGGGAATCATCCCTGATAAGTTTGGTTCAACATGAGAAAATCAATTAATGTAATCCACCACACTAAGAGAATGAAAGAAAATACCCACATGATCATCTCAATCAAGGCAGAAAAAGCATTTGGCAAAATATAGCACCTTTTCAAGATAAAAACACTTAGAACACTAGGAATAGAAAGAAAATTCCTCCACATGAAAGAGGGCATATATGAGAAACCTAAAGCTAACATCCTACTTAATGGTGAATGACTGAAAGCCTTCAACCTAAAAGCAGGAATAAGACAAGGATGAGCACTATAACCACTGTAATTCAACATTGTACTGAAAGTTCTTGCCAGAGGAATTAGGCAAAAAAAAGAAATAAAGTCACCCAAATTGAAAAGGAAGAAGTAAAATACTCCCTATTTGCACATGATATGATCCTATATGCAGAACATTCTGAAAAATTCACCAAAAAAAGACCAAACAAATAAATGAATTTAGCAGATTGGCAGAGGGTAAGATCAACATCCAAAAATCAGTAGTGCGTCTATACACAAACAATGAACAATTAGAAGAAGAAATGAAGAAATAAAAATCCATTCACATTTTTAAAAAATCAAATTTAAAGAATAAATTTAAGTAAGTATATAACATACTTTTGAACAGAATACTACAAAACAATCCTAAAGGAAATTTTAATTGATGTAAATTAATGGAAAGATATTCCATGTTCATGGGTTGGATATCACTCTGATGTCAATACTACCCAAAGCAATTCATATCTTAAATGCATTCTGATTAAAATTCAAACAAGTTTCTTTGAAGAAATAGAAAAGTAAGTCATAAAATTTATATGTACGGATAATGGGCAATGAGTCATCTTGAAAAAGAAGACTGAAGTTGGAGGACTCACACTTCCCAATCTTAAAACTTACTTCAAATCCACAGTAATTAAAAGAGCATGGTAATGTCAAAATGACAGAAACATAGAACAATGGCATAGAATTGAAATCTCAGAATTGAACCCTCACATTTCTGGCCAACCAATTATTGACAAAGTGGAAAAGACCTCTCAATCTATGAAGAATTGTCTCTTCAACAAATGGTTCTGGGAAACCTGGAAGACCATGATTAAAAAAAAAATAGGTATAGGTAGGGAAACAGCTGTGGCTCAATCAGTTGGGCCCCTGTCTATCATATGAGAGGCCCTGGGGTTTGTGTCCTAGGGCCTTCTTGTGAAGGCAGGCTCACCCACACACTGCAGAGAGCTGCCAGCCCACAGGCACCTCAGAGTGCCGCCCGGCCTGCAAGTGCCATGGTGTGATGCTGTCCTGCAAGCGCTCCAGAGAGCTGACTCAGCAAGGTGATGCAACAAAAAGGGAGACAAGCCAAAAAAAAAAAAAACCACAGAAGAACACACAAGCAATCCACAAGGAGGGTATAAAGAAATAAAAATAAAAATACAGACATAGAAGGATACAAAAAAAAAAAAGGTAGACCTTTATCTCATGCCATATACAAACATACAATGGATCAAAGACTTTAATATAAAATATTAAATCTTATATTAAATAAGAATATTGAATAACTATGAAACTCAATAGTAAATATAGGCAAACATCTTCAGGACATTTTCTTAGGCAATGGTTTCTTAGCTTTTATGCACAAAGCACAATCGACAAGAGAAAAAACAGGTAGGTTGGGAAAAATTTTTTAATTTTCTTCTTTAAAAGACTTTATCATGAAAGATATATGACAACCTACACAATGAGAAAAAAAAATTGGAAACTACATATCTGATAATGGTTTAATATTCAGTATATATAGTGAAATCTTTCAATTTAAAAGCAAAAAGACAAACAATTTAATAACTGGGTAAAAGACTTGAAAAGATATCTCTCCAAAGAGTATAAAGACATGGTGAGAAAGCACATGAAAAGATGCTCAACATAACTGGTGAGCCATCAGAGAAATGAAAATCAAAACCACAATGAAATACCCTTCCATACTCATTAGAAATAAATGCTATTTTAAAAATGAAAGAAAACAAGTTTTGGAGAGGATATGCAGAAATAGGAACACTTGTTCTTTGCAGCAATGTAAAATTGTGGAAAATACTTTGGTGAATCTTCAAAAAGTTAAGTATAGATTATCACATAACATGGCAATCCCAATTCTAGGTATATAACAAAAAGCATTAAAAGCAGCAGTTCAGATAGTTACACACTGATATTTCATAGCAGCATTATTCACATTTGCCATAACATGGAAGCAACCCATGTCCATCAACCAATGAATGCATACTAAAATGTGTTATATACAACAATGGAATATTTTAAGCATTAAAAATGAATGAAAGAGCGGTGCGCGCCCGAGACCCCTGCGCCCGGGCCGCGCCGCAGTCCCGCGCGGGTCCCCGCGAGCTTCCTGCGCCGGTGGGCGCTGCGCCCGGGCCCCGGCGGCGGTATGGGCGGCGCCCGGGCCGTGGGCTGGGTGGCGGCGGGCCTGGTGCTCGGCGCCGGCGCCTGCTACTGCATTTACCGGCTGGTGCGGGGCCCGCGGCGAGGCCAGCGGCGGGGCGACCGGGCCCGGCACCGGCTGCGCCCCTCGCGGTCCGCAGAAGACTTAACAGATGGTTCATATGATGAGGTCCTGAATGCCGAACAACTTCAGAAACTCCTTTACCTGCTTGAGACAACTGAGGATGCAGTAATTATTGAAAAAGCTTTGGTCACTCTGGGTAACAATGCAGCCTTTTCAGCTAACCAAGCCATTATTCGTGAATTGGGTGGTATTCCAATTGTTGGAAACATGATCAACAACGCCAACCACAGTATTAAAGAGAAAGCTTTAAATGCACTGAATAACCTGAGTGTCAATGTTGAAAATCAAAGCAAGATAAAGATATACATGAATCAGGTCTGTGAGGATGTCTTCTCTGATCCACTGGACTCGGCTGTGCAGCTGGCAGGACTGAGACTGCTAACAAACATGACTGTTACCAATGACTACCAGCCCATGCTTAACAGTTACATCACAGACCTTTTCCACGTGTTACTGATAGGAAATGGAACCACCAAGGTTCAGGTCCTGAAACTACTTTTGAATTTGTCTGAAAATTCAGCCATGACAGAAAGACTACTCAGTGCCCAAGTGGATTCATCATTCCTTGCCCTTTATGACAGTTACGTAGCAAAGGAGATTCTTCTTCGAGCGCTCACACTATATCAGAATATAAACAATTGCCTCAAAGTGGATGGCCGTTTGGCTTGTCAGCCTACTTTCACTAAGGGTTCACTGTTTTTCCTATTCTATGGAGAAGAATGTGCCCAGAAAATGAGAGCTTTAGCTAATCACCCTGATGCAGATGTGAAGGAAAAAGCTGTAATAATGAAATGCTGATTGGCCATGTTTCCAAAGAGTAATGCAGTCTGGAAGTAATATGCATTATAAATTTTTTATTTTCCATCTCCCTTATAGAGGGATTCTTTCTGCTACTAAATTTAAACAGTAAATATCATAATGTTTCATCATTAACACAGTTATAACTTTGCCATTGTCTTCAAGTTAGTTTTGGACCATTTTATTCATACTAAATGAATTTGAAAACTTATAATGAAAACATTTTATTTTGCTGTCTGGGTTGAGCTATTGTAGTTATTTTCTCTACATAAAGTAACAGTGACCTTTTTACGCATAAGCTGCCCTCTGCCATTTGAAGTGATTGTCAGTTACCCATCTGAGGGGTCATTAGTTGTGATTAATTCATTGTTTAGAACTGCCATAAGAATGACACCGTTCTTTCAGGAGTGATGAGGTCCTAAGCTCTCAAGTCCCACTGCCAGCCCAGCCACACTGCTTTCACAGATCTATTCAAATCATTAGAATGGATTCTAATCACTTTTAGTCATGAAAAATGTAAACTTTTAGAAAAAAGTGTTTGCTCTTTCTCACTCACTCCCAAAGATGTTAATGCTGAAAATGCTGGGATCATCAGAATGCCCTTCCATAGGTTAAACCAATTATCCACTCTTTAAAAAGAATGAAGCCAGTCTGAATGCTAATGTGGGAAGATGGCCATGAAATAACAGTTATTTTTTGAAACACATGTTGTAGAAGAATATGTATAATGTGTTCTCATTTGTGGTTTTTCTTTTGTTTTTGGGGTTTTTTTTTTTTTTTTTTGAGGTACTGGGAATTGAACCTGGGACCTTGTACGTGAGAAGCATGCGCTCAACCCACTGAGCTACACCTGCTCCTGTGTTTTTGTTTTTTTTTTAAATGAAAAATATTAATGCTTCTTATGCATAAAGAGTTCTAGAATGATACACAAACTCCTGGGAGTGGGACTGGGAAGTGGATAAATGACTTTTCTAGGGATGCCTCCTTCTACTGTTTAAATTTTTTACTATGAGCATAAGTTTTATAACTTTTTTAATAAAGAGAAAATCAGTCACAAGAAAAAAAAAATGAATGAAGTTCTGATATATGTAAGAACATAGATGAACCCAAGATATTGAAGGAAAGAAGGTAGACACAAAAGTGAAAACATTGTAGGATCTCAGTGACATGAAGTAATTATAATCAACACAGTCACAGACAAAAATTATATAAGACAGGCTACCAGGGAACAGGGTGGTGATAGTTAATCCATAATTAATGTTTAAAATTTATGGAGTTTCTATACGTATATATCATGCACCACTTCACATCCCAGTATGGATTAAACTTGTATGTTGCCCATCCCAAAAAGTTCTGGCCATCATGTTTGAGAGTGTGATAGACCATGCATCCCCAGAGCTTTCAACTCCTTGCATTCTCAATAGCAGAAATACTGCTTTCCTGCTGGAGAAAAGGACCTTACAGAATTCACAAAAGACCCATCTTTGGATGAGCCAGCTCTTTACCTTTGATATGCAATGTCTTGTATGCTCTTAGGTTTGGTTAGAAATGGGGAGGTGTTACCAAAAGCACTCAGGTCCTCCTTAGGCTAGAAAACTCTATCTCGTGCTGGGTCCTAGGTAATCAGAACAATTCCAAAGGCAGTGCTCAATGACAGTTGACAATGATAATTGGAAGTAGTAAATTCAGAACAATGTTTGCCATGGACCCCAGGAAGTGACATAGTTGCATGTGTTGATGGTAGAGACATTCATCAACAATGATTCTGATGCAACACCTTGCTCTCCCTGCATTGGCATCCTGAGGACACCAGATGTTCAGTGCTGATTCACAGATGGATCAGCTGAGCTGAATCCATCTAGCCCTATATCTATATATATGGGAAATGATGAGAGAAGACATCACTTTATGCATCTCTATTTAAAGTGTGATATCTTTCAATATTACATAAAACACAAGAAATACATTTAGTTGACCCAATTTTAGTAGGATAGCCTTCAGCAGTCTTTTACAACTATGTATTCAATTGGCTGTAAGTTTTCCAAATTTGCATATTCTGGATCTTAATTTTGTAATAATAATGTCAAGGACATGAGTTCCAAATGCCAACCATCCTAACGGCATTGCAGGTTTTGGACTCCATTAGATATTTGATTATTAACAACACAATTATTGAAGAGCATTTTGATGGATACTACCTACTGGGACATTAGTGAGGGACAGTGGTAATGATCTGGGCCTCTGCTTGCCACAGTGAACAACTGTGTACATGATTCTCACACCTAGTGATAAAGATTACTAGTCACTGAAATGAAGAATTTTTCCTCTAAGATCAGGAATGAAGTGACCATATCTGTTCCTCCCTTCAGATATTTAATCACTGACCCAGAAAGGTAACCAGAGAACTATATTCATTTAAGAGGATGCAGCAGTTTGATATTATTGATGAATTCCAAAAAGAAATATTGGATTATGTTTGTATACTGATCTTTTCCTCTGAGCATATTAAATTATATTGGATTCATAGGTTTACTTGATTAAGTAATTATGGAAACCTCTTGTGCCAGCAGGATATTATGTCCCCACCCTTTGGTGGGTGGGGACTCACAGATAAAGGCATGGCAAAGGACAGAGTTGGGGTTCTTAATGTGGGATTTTGATATTGGAGTTTGATGCTGAAATCTCAAGCTGGAGTTCCAGGGAAACAGACAGAATGGTTTGCTTGATAGTCTACAGCTGACCTTGTGGAGAGAGGCAAAGTCCAGAAAGCCTCATTATCTATAGCTGACCTAGTGGAGAAAACAGAGGAGCTAAGCCCAGAGGAACCCAGGAAGCCTAAACCTTCACAGATGTCAGCAGCCATCTTGCTCCAAATGTGAAAATAGACTTTGGTGAGGGAAGTTAGTTATTTTTTATGGCCTGGTACCTATAGGCTCCTACCCCAAATAAATATCCTTTATAAAAATGAACCAATTTTTGTTTTCTGTTTTTTGTGTGTGTGTGTGTGTTTTTTTTTTTTTTCTTTTGCCTCAGAACCCCTTTGGCTGACTAATACAGAATTTGGTACCGAGGAGTGGGGAAGTGCTTTTACAATTACCAAAATGATGGAATGGTTTTATAAATAGGTAAGGGGTATTTTTTGGAGGAATTGTGGAATGCTTGATGGAAAATACCTAGATCACTTTGAAGAGACTGTTGATATTAATACGCAGACTAAAGAGACTTTTTATAATGCCTTAGGAGTAAATGATGAAACTATTACTGGAAAATGGAGGAAAGGTGATCTGCGTTTCAAAGTTGCAGAGAAATTATTAAAATTAACTCCTGGCATTTTATGGAAGGCAGAATTTGAAAATGGTGAGCCTGGGAATTTAGCTGAAGAAATTTCCAAAGTAAATTTGGAGAACGCAGCTTGGATTCTCTTTGCAGCTTATAGCAAAATGCTAAATGAGTGAAATAAGCTGAAAACTGAATTGTTGGGCACACAAAGAAAACAGAAACTGGTTCTGAAAATTCCAAGCCTCTGGAAATCAGGCTCCCACATTAGAGTGGCCCATTGGAGGATTTTACTAAACTTGGTACTTGTAAATCAGGATGGAAGATGCAGTTATGTCAGAAAGACTTGTGGAAAGTGTTATTGTCTGATGGATTGGACCCCTGCTTCCTGCATGCTAAACCAACAAGGTTTTTGAGAGAGTTATATTGTGGGCAAGCAGCCGACACCTTGTTAGACATAGGAAAACCTCTCTAACTATAAGGCCTTTGGGGTTCCACCCAAAAGATGGCGCCGAGGCATGCGGCAGGCATGCCCGGGCATGCCCGGAAATCTGCCTTCCCCCCAGCAACTACAGCGCATGAACCAATCAGCCTCACTAAATTAGCATAGCCAGTAGGCTGCTTACCCGTTGTCTCACTGTCTATAAAAGCTATTTTTATTTTTCCTCAATAAATGCCTCACGGCATGCCTTATGGTCTATAAAAGCTATTTTATTTTTCCTCAATAAATCAGACCTGTGCCACCAGCTTGTGTCTCCAGAGTTGTTACTGTGTGTTGTCTTGCTCTGTTCATCCTTACCTCTTCGGGAGTGGAGCCGCTGGACAGCACCACAACATGTCCTTTGCCATGCCTTTTATCTGTAAGTCCCCACCCACCTTAGAGTGGGGACTCAATGTCCTACTGGCAAAAGAGGTTTACATAATTACTTAATCAAATAAACCTATGAATCAAATATAATCTAATATGCCCAGAGGAAAAGATCAGTTTACAAACATAATCCAGTATTTCTTTTTGGAATTCATCAATAATACCAAACTATTACACTCCACCCTCTGAATTCCAAAAAGACATTAAAATATTTTTTAAAAAACCTTAAAACAATTATAATGCAAGTACTTAATCATATCACAATCAATTTAAAGAATACAGTTTGTCTTGAGAAAAATCCCTGTTTTCTATAGACATCTGAAACTTACCAAAAAAAAAAAAAAATCATGTACTTCCAATATGCAAGTGGACAGACAAAGGAAAAACATTTTCATTATAATAAGGAGAAATTGGGAGGGAAACATCAGGCAGAGTTTCTTTACAGTTCAATAGACCTGCAGGGGATCCTCTGTTTGATTTCAAAGTCTGGGAGTGATTCTTAACAAGATGGTTTCTTCTCCTTGAGGCCGTATGGGAACCAACCCTGTCCACATGCTTGCCCAATGGCCATTTATTTTGGTTCCACCCTCATCAAGCATCTTGGTGTTGGTCAAGCTCCAGACATCTCCCTCCAAGAGTCTTGGGGTGATTGTCACACCTTATCCAATCTTTGGGTTAGAGTCTTAACCCCCCTAGTACAGTGATGTGAGGACAACATTCCCCCTAATCTTTGGCAAACTGGCTCAACCCTTTGAGTGCAATGAGTTGACACCTGGCCTTCCCTAACCTTTTGGGGACAGGTCCACCCCACTCAGACCTGTGGTGTGCTTACCTTAACCACATTAATCCTTCAGAAATGTGCTCCACCCTTTCTGTACCCTGGGGCAGCAATACTCTCCCAGAATATCAGACAGGAACATCTACCCTCTTCAACTGCTGGGGCAAACTTACCCTCTCTGTACACATGGGTGGGGTTCCTCTCTTGGCACAAGGTGATGTCCTAATTCCAGAACTCAGTTTCCTTGGTTTTCCTCTTAAAGCTCTTTCTCTTCAATCGTTACTTTCCACATCCTTTTTATTCAAGGCTGACATTGGTTTTGTTCATATAGCTCTCTCAAAAACCTTGTTGGTTTAGCATGCAGGAAGCAGGGGTCCAATCCATCAGACAATAACACTTTCCACAAGTCTTTCTGACATAACTGCATCTTCCATCCTGATTTACAAGTACCAAGTTTAGTAAAATCCTCCAATGGGGCACCCTAATATGGGAGCCTAATTTCCAGAGGCTTGGAATTTTCAGAACCAGTTTTAGTTTTCTTTGTGTACCCAACAGAGTCGGGGTTCTTAATATTGACGTTTTGATTTTGGAGTTTGATGCTGAAGTCTTAAGCTGGAACCCCTGGGAAAGAGAGAGAGCTGTTCACCTGATAGTCTACAGCTGACCTTGTGGAGAAAACAGAGGAGCTGAGCCCAGAGGAACCCAGGAAGCCTGAACCTTCACTGATGTCAGTGGCCATCTTGTTCCAACATGTGAAAATAGACTTTGGTGAGGGAAGTAAATTATGCTTTATAGCCTGGTATCTGTAAGTTCCTACCCCAAATAAATACCCTATATAAAAACCAACCAATTTCTGGTATTTTGCATCAGCACACCTTTGGCTGACTAATGCAGTGGAAAACACTCCAAAACCACATCTTTCACACATTGTCCTAACCCCAAACCTATAACATTTTATGATTGATAATCATATAATCAACCCTCAGATACCCAATCATTTGCCCAAACCACATAAACGATTTCCCCCACTGAAAAACAATTACTGATGCACACAACCTTCCCAATCTCTGAATAAATGATTTCTCATGATTTTTCATTGAATACACTCTACACCATGAATTTTCTGGAAAACTCTCAAGGAATTTCAGCCTCCTAATAAAAGCTTATCTGTCTTAATTCATGTTGTTATACTTAAACTGGGTTTTATTTTGCACACCAAGTCTTAGGTTTGACTGAAAGACAGTGCACAGTGATTATACAACTAGTGTTTCACCGCTATGGAGTTCAATCATTTACTTTAAAGGATAAATTAGAAATTAATGCAATTTCACATTGAGTAGAGGTATAGAATTCCTCACATGTGATTTCTAAGGTGGGTTTGCCAGTTAGAGAGGTAGATGAAGCTTCTCCAATTCCATTAAATTTACATTATGAGTTCTCTCATGTGGTATATCATATAACCATCTACTAAGGGCTTTGTTACATAGATGACATTCTTATTGATTCTCTCCAGTATGAATGTCCTCAGATTATCTGAAGTAGTAGAGATAACCACAAGAAATTCTGAATTGATTGGAAACAAAGCATTTCTTCATTATGTGAGTTCTCTGGTGTATTTAAAGGTTAAATTTATGGCTGAAGTCTTTTTCATATACAAAACCTTTATAGTGTGAGTTGTTCCATTTAAGGTCAAAATATTGACTGATGCTTTCTGAAATTTCTGATATTCATTGGAATTCACTCCCATTTGAGTAATCTCATGTTGTCTAAGGCTAGAAAAATTAAAGTTTTCCCATATATGTTTTTATGGTTTCTGTACAGCATGAACTCTCATGTTGCTGGAGGGCAGAATTAAAAGTAGGTTTCCCAAATAGATGACATTCATGAGGTTTCTCTCCAATGTGGTTTCTCTCATGTTGTTTAAGATAAGAATATTAACTGAAGGTTTTTCCACATAAATGACATTCATGGGGTTTCTTTCCAGTGTGTGTTCTTTCATGTCAACTATGATTAAAATATATACTGAGAGCATTCCCACATTGATGACATTCATGGCCTCTCTCTCCAGTCTGAGTTCTCTGATGTATTTAATGGAAAGACAATGAAAAAAGCCTTTCTGATAAAGATGGAATTCATAGGGTTCCTCTCCAGTGTGAGTTTCCTCATATTCTTTAAGATGAGAATATTGACTGAATATTTTCCCACATAGGTGACATTCATGGGGTGTCTCTCCAGTGTGAGTTCTCTAATTTGATTAAGGTAAGAATATTGACTGAAGGCTTTCCCACATAGTTAGGATTCAGGGGTTTTCTTTCCAGTGTGAATTCTCTCATGATGTTTAAGGGAAGAATATTGACTGAATGCTGTCTCACATGTGTGACATTCATGGGGTTCTTTCCAATGTGGAAACTCTACGTCTCATATTAGAATACTGATGGAAGGCTTTCCTACGTAGATGACATTCATGGGGTTTCTCTCCAATGTGAGTTTCATTGTGTTGTCTGAGTTCAGAGTGGTGCATCCAGGTTTTACCAATTTGCTGACATTCATATGATTTACTTCTAGGGTGAATCTGCTTACATTGATTAAAAGATGAATGGCCACTGAGGACTGCTGCAATTTGCTTCTTTGTCATGTGAATTAATAAATGTTGGGCTACTTTGGATGTATGAGAGTAATCTTCTTTCAAATAGTTATATTTAAAGGAATTCCTTTGGGTTTGAGACCTCTGCTGTGGGGAATTATATGAGAGACTTTAAAACATTATTCCATATACATGAAAATCTTCATTTTCCTATATATGAAATCTAGTTTTTATCATCTAGTTATAGTCTCTAATTAAAATCTTTCCCATGTTAGTTTTATATATACATTATTCTCCTCCATACATGGAGATTTTCTCTATTATAGCAATCTAATAGCAGAACTATCTGATGAATTTTGAACTTCATAATAATTCCAAAATTATATTTGTGAAACCTATTCATGCAATTCATATTTTATATAAATCAGGTTAGAGTTTTGCCTTTAGGTTAATTTTTCCCTACATACAAACTGTCACAGATATTTGCTGGATTTGCATTTTATCTCAATATTAACTACAGTTTCCTGACTTTACTGAATTCCTAAGTCATTCCATTCATGGGTATCTATTTGGAATACTATAATTCAAACAATGAAGCTTCCAATGACATAATTTCAGAAGTGACTTTCCTACAGATAGGTAGGTTGCATATCATTTCTATCACTTTCCATGTTTTAAAGGCACTTTTCTTGCTTGTAGCATTTGGGAAAGTGGAATAAATTGTTAGAGTAACATTAGGTGGATGAAAATATTGGAACATTCCAAGTATCCCTGTTAGTGAGTTTCCAACATTCACAATTAGCAGGAAAAGAATATAAAATTAATGGATACTTTAGGCACAAGAATACATTATAAGACATTCCAATCAGAAAAAAATTTCAGACATGGAATATGAGGAAAAAAAGAAGTTGGGATGTCAGCGAGGTAAAAAATAAAAGAGGCAAAAATCTTTCAAGAATAATATCAGGACAAAGATCATTATCTTTAAATTTAATTATGATAGCAATTGAATATCCCCTTCCTAGAGTGAAAGACACTTGAATTCAGCTTGAGAAGTATATGGAATAGTGAACACATGTGACTTAAATTTCCACAATATCCTAAGCTACATTTCAGAAATCACAACTCACTTGAAATGAAACTATTAGTTATAGTCAGTTTTTGCTATAGCATACATATCACTGAACCAGTTTAAAATAAAGTTTCTCTTCTTAAATAAAGTAAAGCTGAATATATCATAACTCATTTAAAGAATCCTGACGTTAATATTTTCAAACTCCTACTCACTATAACACAAGACCCTTCTGCTACTGAGGCACAGGTACTTAGACATCACCTGGACTCTGAAATTGAGGAAATCCTATTCCTTCTCTCCAAACTTCTCCTTGTTCCAACTAGGATAGCACATCTGATGCACAGACTTGATATCCAGTTTATGTGGAAAAAAGATACCTTGATTTTAGGTTGTGATGGTAGCAATGAGGATTATCATGTACATGGCAGGTTACTAACAAATAAGATAAGCAATGAAGGTAAGCAATGCAACAATATCTTGAACTCAAATCATGGATAATTTTTCAACAGAATATGTAACCTTTGACCTTTTGTCCAATTCAGTGAGGACCACTGGTTGTTGCTACCAGTGCACAACTTCAAAGAGAGATTGTAGAATCCTCCATATTCTAAATGGGGAGAAATCTAAGTTTCCACAGTGATGTAATATTATGTTCAAAAGTAATCCAATAAGCATAAACTTCACCAGAACAATCTAAATTCTATGTGGAAAAGGATATATGCAAAGTTTTTGCTGCTGTGTTCTGAAGTCTCAGCATAGTGCTTGGAGCAGAATACCTATTTCAGCACAGCCAATTATTTATTCTTTCAAAGAGTATTCATTGAGTTCTCAGCTCAGGCCTGAATGTTAGAAATTGAGATTCAAGAAAGGCATTATGTTATGGTCAATAAGATTAAATTTTATTGGGGTGAAGTAAATATACATAAAAATAAGGGAAAAAATTCCATTTAGGTAGTTTTACATTTCATAAAATGACATAAATCTATTAAAATTATAATATAAGGAGGTGGATGTGGCTCAGGTGATTGGGCTCCCACCTAGCACATGGGAGACCCCAGATTTGATTCCTGGGGCCTCCTGGTGAAGGCAAGGTGGCCCACACTGCCAACATGGTGAACTGATGACCTGCACAACTAATGCAGAGAGCTGATGGTCCATGCCAATGCAGGGAGCTGATGGCATATAGCAAGCACAAATGAAGGGGGAGGACAATAAATAAAATAAAATAAATCTTTAAAAAGATTATATTAAATATATTAAAAGAGAAAATAAAGATTTTGCAATATGAACCTGATCTAGATGTTTGAATAAATAAATGGAAGATGATATAATAGAAATAGTAGGTATTAGATAGGTAGGTTAGATAGATGGTAAACAGATAGATACGGATGGTAGATAAATTTTGAGAGTCTCACCCACAGAAGCCAGGTGACTGATATTCTCCAGCATCACTTCTCTGAATAGCTTTCTCTGGGAAAGCAGGTCCTATTCTTGCTGGGTGAAGTCAATAGGCACATCTTTGAAGGTCATTAACTCCTAAAACATCACAGAAATTTGAGTTCACACAGGGCTATCCTTACGTAGGTCCTGCATGTAATGTTCAAAATAGCAGTGCTAAAGAAGCAGAGAGTTTGCATATGAAACTCAAAATGTGTCTGGGGTTCCAGTACATCATTATCAATGCTGAACTGCCATTTGCCTTTCAGGTACACTCACAGACACATATATACTCTGAGTATACAATACCTCATTTAAAAGAAAATCACATGACATATGGTATGATACACACCTGGGAATTTCCAAATAAACTTGTAATTATTTCTCCTTGCTACAGATTATAAAACTTTCACTCAAGCATTTGTAACTAAAACAATCTTTCCCACCAATTTTAAGTAAATCTATAGACTTATCATAAGTCAACCAATATCCATGATATACCATTTTAAAAATCAGTATGGTTAGATTATCCCCCTATATAATTGAACTCATTTCCTTTCATTTATAAAATCATTTAAGAATATGTTGTGCATTTTGATAAATCCAATGAACTATTGTGTGCAGTTTCTATTTAAATTCAATTCACAGGTCTATTATTCATTAAAATGGCAGGGAACTTTGAATCAACATCCAGAATTCTGCAGAACTAAGCAGGTTCCATGCAGAACTCAGAATCAGTAAGGTCTGCTTTCCTCAGCCCTTAATATCTCAGGTGTTCATTATAATATGCAAGTACAGATGGTTCAGAGTTACATGTCATGGACTCCTAAGACTATTTTATTAATACATGGCCATAGACTGATCATTCCTGTGGTAGAAGACCTCTCAAGCTCAACATTTTCTGGGGCCTACCAATACCAGTTTTCATTGTCTCTCTTGTATCTGAATCTCATCTGTCTTTAAAGATTAAAAGCATCCCATTCATTGCTTCTGTTCTCTCCAAATCTTCAAAAATTTTCACAGAGACACAAATTTTATCTAACTATTTAGAGTTCTGTCACTTCTATTCACCATAAGCCTAGGTCAATCATAGGCATTAACATGATTCGTGAATAATTTATTTCTCCAATGACGCCATAGGTTTGGGTGAGAAAAAGAAAACAACTCTGATATTTTCAGAGAATACATAGCCTTTATGGAAGCGGAAACTAAGTCTTATAATGGCTGGAAGGAGATAACCTATTGATATGTCTTTAAATTACCATAATTATTCCAAAGTCTTGCATAAACTTAATTTAAACTCAGAACCTTGAATAGCTCCTAAACACACTTGGAATAGCCACACAATAGGAGAAATTTTCTCATCAGCTGGCAACAGAGGTGCAATTTCAGTTAAAGAATCCCTTACTCACCTGTGATTGCATTGTCAGTACCTCGGCTGGCATCTATCTTCCTCAGATTTTTACTCACAACCAAACAGAAGGTGAACAAAGCTGAAAATGGAGAAAGAAGCTTTAAGTTTCAAGTCTTGATCAAAATTATTGTGCCCACCTGTCACGAATGTCAACCCCTTTACCTGGAAGAAATCCAAGCCCAACCAACACAGGAACATGAAGGTTGCTATAAGAGAAATAAGGGGAGGATTCCTCTTTCTTAGGAGTCAAGAGGCTGGAAATTTTGCCTTCTCTGGTTATTAAAGATGATTTGAATGCACAACATTGTGATTATACTAAAAGCCATAGACTATACACTGTGGGTAGACTGTAAAATATGTGAATATATCTCAATAAAACAGCTTTAAAATGAATAAATGAATGAATGAATAAGCAAGAATAGTGAGAAAAACCAGTTATGTACAGCAGGGGAAGTATAGCAAGATTGAGAAGTGATAAATTTTGCTGTTTTTGTTTATTGTAATTGAAGTAATAAAAATGGTCTAATAATCATTGAAAGGATGAATCCACAACTATGTGATTATGCCAAATAATATGATAGTATACTATGGATGATATATTAGGGTTTTCTTGGGAAACAGAATCAACAGGAGATATCTGTAAATAGTATGAGATTTATAAGATTCACTCACATGACCATGGGGATGCACAAGTCCAGGTTCTGCAGGGAGGCTGCAAACCAGGGGGTCCAGTGAAAGTCCAATGAAGGTCCTTGATGAATTTCCATCATGGATGGCTCCCAGGAGGAACTGGGAAATTTTCGCTGAATGCTGGAATCATTTCCCCTTGTAAGACATTCAACTGATTAGATAAAACATCACTCATTGCTAATGGCAGTCTCTCAGGTTGATCAAAGTTATAATCAGCCATCTGTGCAGTAAACTCACTGATGACTAAAGCCTGTAATTATCTCAGTGCTTGCTTGATCAAAACCTGGTCACAATTACTTGGCCAAGTTGGCACATTATTAGCCTAACCATCACATTTGGATAGTACGCTTTATTAATAGGTATCAATAAAATTGATTAGTTTTAAAAAAAAGATAAGTATGTGAATATCTATGAATTGTATTTATTATTACCCCATGATGTTCATAGAATGTCAATTCCATCTCTGATTCAATTCAATTTCATCTCTGATTAAAAACGTAGGAATCTCTGACCAAAATCACATCTGGAATTAGGTCCTTACCATCAGAGAAAGTCTGGAAATTTCCAGTTATAATTACTCTTGGTTTTTGCATTAGCATTCATTCTCTCACATCCATCTTTGTCTTTTGGACTCTAATTCCCTTCACACTCTACTTTGAACATGATCTTCTGGCTACATTGTCTAAAATCATCTTGGTTCTTCCATATGCAATGTGTAACAATGCAACCCTCTCAACACAGAGTTCTACATCTCACCTCAATGTATTTGGAAATCAACAAACCTAAGAATGTATATAATGTGGTGGCCCAAATAAAGGTTCTGGTCAATTGGGATGAATCAATGGATTCCATCAGGCAAACATAGTCATGAAAATCCCCTGAATAAAAAAAATAACAGAATCCTGCCATAAATCACTGAATGTACTGGGGGAGAGTATAAATTACAACGTAAACTATAATCCATGTGGTGTAGCAGTGCTTCAAAATATATTCATCAAATGCAATGAATGTGCCACACTGATGAAAGATATAGTGGATGTGGGAGGAGTGTGGGGTGGGGAATGGGGTATATAGGAACCTCATTTTTTAGTGTAACATTTTGTGTGATCTATGTATCTTTATTGTAAAAGACAATAAAAAAATTTCCTAAAAAAATAACAGAAATATAATGGGTCATAATGTCATTGTCATGTCCCATAATGTCCATAGGTTTAAGAGGCTCAGGAGGTGTAGAATGAAGTGATTAGAGAGAAAATATATTGAAAATTTTGAAGTGGTAGCTAAAATCTTGTTCTCTATGGTCATGAACAAGACCATCATTTCTGCATATCATATTTTTTAAAGAGTTATTTTATTTATCCCCCCCCCCTTGTTGTTTGTGCTTGCTGTTTGCTCTCTATGTCTACTTATTGTGTACTCTCTGTGTCTACTTGCCTTCATTTTAGGTGGCACCAGCAGCTGAACCCTGGACCTCCCACGTGAGAGAGAGGTATTCAATCACTTGAGCCACCTCTGCTCCCTGCTTTTTCTGTCTCTCATTGTGTTTCTTCTTTGTGTCTCCCTGTGTCCCTTCTTTGTGTCTCCCTGTGTCCCTTCTTTGTGTCATCTAATTGAGTCAGCTTGCCATGCCAGCCTGTCACAGTAGGCCATCAGGCCAGCTTGCTGTCTTGCTTGTCTTCTTGAGGAGTCACCAAGAACTGTGTCCAAGACCTCCCATGTGGTAGGCATGCACAGAAATGCTTGAGCCACATCCACTTCCCAATTTTTCATTTTAAAAACTTATTAATGTTTATCATTCATACATGAACATACACACTAAAAAAGTGTATAGTAAAAGTTTTTAACTTACAAAATGAACATGCATAACATAATACTGGGCTCCCATAAATCACTCACCACAAATACCTTGCATTGTAGTGAAACATTTGTTGAAAATTAAGAAAAAACATCATCAAAGAATTACTAACTGTAGTCTATATCTTACATTTGGTGTTTTTTTCCAAATCATGATCTATTTTTTTGTTCATAAACCATGTAATTTATCTAAAGTGTACAATCTGTGGCATTTGGTATAATCACTGAGTTGTGCATTCATTAATCAATACTAAAGCATTTACATTAAAAAACAACAAAAAACCCACTACCATACCAATATGTTAGCACTGCTACTTAAAAATCCTATGATGTGTTTTCAACACTTCTATTTATTTCCAACCCATCACAAACAACTTTTTATCAATTCTGTACAGATGAAACATCAGCCTCCCATTCCTTAAGAACATTAATTTCTCTGGTGACTTTATTAGAGTAATAGCTCCATGAATTTACTAATTACATTCAGTTCATAATAGTGAAGTGATATAATATTTGTCCTTTTGTGCCTGGCTTGCTTCACTCAACATAATCTCTTCTAGATTCGTCCACATTTCAATATGCTTCATTAATGCATTTCTTCTTACAGCTGGATAACATTCCATCATGTGTATATACCACAATTGTTTATCTATTCATCAATTGATGGACACCTGGGTTGTTTCCATATTTTGGCAATTGTGAATACTGTCAATATATGCTTTTTGGAAAATACATGGAGGCTAAACAGCACATTCCTGAACAATCAGGGGGTTACAATATAGTTTTTTTAAAATATGATAAAGATGAAAACCAGAAACAAAATTGGAAATATTTTGAGGTGAATAAAATTATAATTACAATATAACACATGTTATGGGATACAACTAAGGCTGTGCTGAGAACAAAATTTATACTCCATGAGCTGATGACTTCACAGGTAATTTTTACCAAACATTTAGAGGATAATTAATAACAATCCTGCTTAAACTATTCCAAAAAATGAGATAGGAGGGAAAATTACCCATCACATTTTATGATGCTGACATCACCATAATACTAAGGCCAGATATACTACAAGAAGAACTCTCTCCCACCCATGCATCCCCAATCAAAGATACTCCACATAGTTGAAACCCTCTGTGAAACAAAACTTCTTTAAAAATGAAGTCTAATATGTTGCCAAATTCAATTCATAGGAAAATGAAATAGTAATGATAGGATTAAGATTAGAAATAGAATGCATAATAATGTAGAAAAATGAAAATAAAGTAAAAAATAAATTGGGGTATTAAAAAAATGAAAAATAGTTTAAAAAATTTTTTTTAACATTTTGCCTTTCTTCACTCTAATAGGTGTTGCCTGTATGTACAGTGTCAAGCAATCTTTTCCATTTCTTCCTTAATTTCTAAATTTTTTTACTTTTTTTATTATGTCTTCAAAAAAGTTTTAGGTCATAGTAAAGTCACATATAGAATATAGGGAACTCCCATAAAACCAGCATCGAACCCTTTTCTCCTTCCCCAGCAATGATCTATTTACGTGTGGATGTTACATTTGTGCAACTGATGTACAGATATTGAAACATAGCTACTAATGATGGATCCATTATGGTTTGCATTATTTTGCTTACATTATTGTTTACATTATGGTCCACATTTTAGACTATATACCTTTATAAACTTTTTGGTGATATTTAATATGGCCTGTATCCATCATTGCAGTATCATGAAGAAATTTTCATTGTCCCCAGTTACTCCCTCTTCCAACTATTATATTCCTCTCTCCCCCACTCAGGGCCCACAGTTTTCTGGAATGGGAATTCAGCACTCCCTCAGTTGTCATGTGAATATAGATTTGTGTGCATGTTCATTGGGTATTGACATAAGGGTAGAGTTTCACATGACAACTGAGGGAGGGAGTGCTAAATTCCCATTCCAGGTGACTTAGTTGCAAACCCCAATGGAGAAGCAACAACCTCCCAAGTACAAGGGCAAAGACCAGTGAGGATTGGTCCAATGAGGGCCCTTGATACTGATGAGTATGCTTATGAGCCTGTGATCTTGAAATTTCAACTAGTCCTAGAGTTGCAGGGTGCCTAAAAGATACCTCCTGAGAGCCTCTATATTGCTCAAATGTGGCCATTCTCTAAGCCAAATTCGGCATGTAAATGCTTACCTTCCCTCAAGCATGGAACATGCTTCCTGGGGTGAGCCTCCCTGGTGCCAATGGATTACTGCTGAGCACCAATTGGTGATGCAACTAGAAAAAGACTTTGAATAAAAGGGGGAAATGGTAAAGAAAAATGAGTTTTTATGACTAAAGACTTAAAAATGAGTCAGGAGATCATCAGAGGGGTTCTGTTTATGCTCATCTCAGCAGGATCTCAGAGACAGCCAAAGTAGATACAACCCCAGTTAGTGGTGCTCCTGAGGGCTACATAGACACCCAGGTCTTATGGTCATGACAGGTGGCTCTGGAGTTCAGTGCATTATCAGTGGGCCTTACTTTGTAATTTGTGCTCCTCAGTGTGATGGATTTGGACTCAGATGTGACCTTCTCTATACATGCCTCTTCTGTCACTTGCACTGAACCTGTGGTTGGTGCTGGGATTGGTGTATGCTAAGAGGACTTTGAATCTCTGGACTTTTCAAGTGCCAGCTGGGCTCTGAGCCTCAGCAGAGTTACAACACCTACTTTTTTATTTGTTGGACTTATCCAGGTTTAGCATTTTGATATTATTGATGAATGTCTAAAGGAAATATTGGATTATGTTTGTAAACTTATCTTCTCCTCTGAGCATATTACATTACATTGGATTCAGAAGTTTACTTGATTAAGTAATCATGTAAACCACTTGTGTCAATAGGTCACAAGACTATATACCTTTATAAATTTTCTTTCCTCCCCGCTCCCCCCCCAGGGCCCACTGATAATGCACTGAACTCCAGAGCCACCTGTCATGACCACAGGACCTGCATGTCTCTGTAGCCCTCAGGAGCACCACTACCTGGGGTTGTACATGACAAAGGACAAAGTTGGGGGGCTTTTAATGTAGGAGTTTTGATGTTAGAGTTTGAACCTAAAGGGGAAGCACCAGGAAGAATGAAAGAGCTGTTTGCCTATAGTCTACAGCTGTCTTTGTGGAGAAAACAGAGAAGCTAAGCCCAGAGGAACCCAGGAAACCTGAACTCTTGCAGACATTGGCAGCCATCTTGCTCCAACATGTGAAAACAGACTTTGGTAAGGGAAATAACTTATGCCTTATGGCCTGGTATCTGGGAGTTCCTATCCCAAATAAATACTTTTTATAAAAGCCAACTAATTTCTGGTATTTTGCATCAGCACCCCTTTGACTGACTAATAGAGAACTTGGTACCAAGGAGTGAGGAAGTGCTTTTGCAATTACCAAAATGCTGGAATGGTTTTATAAATGGGTATAGGGTATTTTTTTGGAGAAGCATGAGATGCTTGGAAGAAAAGACCTACAGTGCTTTGAAGAGACTATTGATAACAATATGGATGCTAAAGAGACTTTTTATGATGTCTTAGAATTAAATGATGAAACTATTATTGGAAACTGGAGGAAATGTGATCCATGTTTTAAAGTTACAGAGAACTTAGCAAGATTAGCTTCTGGTGTTTTATGGAAGGAAAATTTTGAAAATGGTGAGCCTGGGCATTTTCTGAGGAAATTTCCAAAGTAAATCCAGAGAATGTAGTTTGGCTTCTGCTTATAGCTTATAGCAAAATGCTAGATGAGAGAGATACACTGAGGACTGAATTGTCAGGCACAAAGGAAACAGAAACTGATGCCAGAAATTCCAAGCTTCTGAAAATCAAGATGCCAAATGAAAGTGACCTATTGGAGGATGTAACTAAACTTGGAACTGGTAAATCAAGATTGAAGATGCAGTTATGTCAGAAAGACTTGTGGAAAGACTTACAATCTGATGTCTTGGATCCCAGCTTGCTGCATGCTAAACCAATAAGGTTTTTGAGAGAGCTGTATGAACAAAACCACTGTCAACCTGAAATAAAAAGGGCATGGAAAAGATATTCAAGGAGAAATAGCTTTAAGAGGAAAACCATGGAATCTGAGATCTGGAATTAGGACATCACCTTGGGCCAAGAGAGGAACCCCACTGTATTAGTCAGCCAAAGGGGTGCTGACGCAAAATATCAGAAATTTGTTGGTCTTTATAAAGGGCATTTATTTGGGGTAGGAGCTTACAGTTACCAGACCATAAAGCATAAGTTATTTTCCTCACCAAAGTCTATTTTCACATGTTGGAGCAAGATGGCTGCTGGCATCTGTGAAGAGTAAGTCTTCCTGGGTTCCTCCCTTCCAGGGTCTTGCTTCTCTCTGGGTTCAAGGTTCCTTTCTTCCTGGGGCTTGCTTCTATTTCCTCTGTGTGCTTACTTCCCTGGGCACCAACTAAGACTTCAGCATCAAACTCCAACTTCAAAACTCCAACATTAAGAACCCTTAACTCTTTTCTTTGCCATGCCTTTTATCTGTGAGCTCCAACCCACCAAAGGGTAAGACTCAATGCCCTACTGGCACAAGAGGTTTCCACAATTACTTAATCAAGTAAACTTATAAATCCAATATAATCTAATATGCCCAGAGGAAAAGATCAATTTACAAACATAATCCAATATTTCTTTTTGGAATTCATCAATAATATCAAACTGCTATACTCACCCATGTGTACAAAGAGGACAAGTTTGCCCCAGCACTTGAAGAGGGTGGATGTTCCTGTCCAATGTTCTGGGAGAGTATAACTTCCCCAGGTACAGAGAGGATGTAACATATTCCCCAAGGATTAAGGTGCTAAATGACGTAATTTAAGAAATGTCCTCAATTTTGCACCATAATATACAATTATTCCTGCATTTATACTCATTAGTTACTCCTTCTCTCTCATTGAAGGGTCTTGTAACCAGTTTACATTAAATATCCAACTGCATTTCTGTCATTTCTGATCTCCTCTTCCTCCTTTCACAGTAAATCTATATGAGTTCTTTTACTCTTTAGTCATACCACTTCGAAAGATGACTTAATAACATCACTGACTTTCCCTTAAATAAATCACGCTACCATTTCCAATGTGCTTCCCATGAATAAATCCAGTGTATGATCACATAGTTCTGCGTTGATCACTTCATTTTTAAAGCATATTCATTATTTCAATAACAATAATTATAAACAAAACACACAAACAAGAAAATTCTTCACCTCTCAATCTCCCTATGTAATTCATTAATTAAATTTTTAAAAATAGTGTGTGCGCCCCAGTTTATAACTTGGAATTGAAGAGGGATTTGACTTTTAGGTAACTTCTTTTCCTTACACTTTTCTGACCTCTCAGTCCCCTGAGTATATTCAACCTATTATAATCATTCCTTACTCTTGTGTTCTGCATGGTACCCTTAAACAATATTATTAAAACATCTCAATGTTCAATGGTACCCACCGTTCTCTTACATTTTTTACACTTTCATTACAGTCTCACACATGTAACCAATTGCTTCAATTTATTACACTGTTGGCTCTAAGATGATAGGGTACATCTTCATTTTCATAGACAGAAGCACAAACATATATATAAATCAAGACATTACCACCACCACCCCAGAAGTCTAAAAAGTCCTCTTTTTCTAGAGCTTACTGTCTGACAAAACTAGATGTCAATGAATAGAAATATAATCAGATATGCCACTTTAACAAAATATTTTCTTTCATATTCAGTACATTTCAGTTAGGTATCCAAGGACTGAATAAGAAATCTTCACTCAGAAACACCAAATGCCTTTATTTGTTTGTTCATTTTTCTGTCTTTCCCACTGTTCTAATTGCCTAAAACTCTTTCCTGAATGGTAATATTAGGTAAGTTTTCCTTTAAAAATTAATGAATAATTATAAAGTCAGAGATATTGTGTTTCCACAACAACTTAACCTGACCTCAGATGGCAAGGGCCCAACTGCCTGTCAAATTAAATAAAACCAACTTAATAAAAAGAAAATCACTTACAAAATAAATTAGGAATCTCCTATCTGGATAAAATTCTCTTCCTTCCTCATTAGAATGCAGACTAAGAAGGCAAGAATACAAAGTCTTAACAAGGCTGCTTTCACCACACTCTCTAGGTCAAAGTTTCCTTCTGTCTAGGAAAAGAATCATATAGATGGTGAACTCTTTTATGCAGTTGATAATATCATCACTCCTATAATTCAAAAGACAAACTAGATTAACTCAGATGTTACTCAAGATAATCAAGACATGCCTTTTGTCATTCACTTCCTTCTAAAAGTCTCAAAATCAACCTTCCTGCCTTTTCAAAAAGAAATCACACTTTCACGGATTTTTGTTGTGTTGGGTAAGTACTCTTGAGCACCTATAGCAAGATTCTTACTAATTTATATTTCTAAAAGAAGCTGTAATCTACCAATATTTTCTCAGTCATTCATGTGACTCTGTGTTAAAAGAAATTTTGAAAGGAAAAGTTTTTTATTGTTCTAGTGTGTGTATATTTTACTATCAAACAAGGGAAAAACCATCCAGTATATGTCTCATTATGTCAGATCTAGTTTCAAACTTCAAAATATTAGGGGTTCCCTAAATAAATGATTAAGTTTCACTGTTGGTTTTTCTATAAGTAAGTTGAGCTTTAAAGAATTTTTAAAATTAAAATTATAAAATTACTGATATATCTTGAGCAATAGAAGAATAAATAGTTTCTGTACTGAAATCAAGCTAAGTATTTCCATTTTAGGTACAGGTATTTATATCCAAATACATATTATGTCATTTTCTTTTCAATTCACTCTTATGCAATTAAAAACACATGACTTATTATTTTAGTAGCAGGCATTTTATGTAATCATTTCCTCAATTTTCATAATTTTCTCATATAGTCCTGTATGATTTCATCCTACTTTCTGTAGCATGAATAAAATGAAATGTATGTGTAAACTATGAGCAAAATAGGGTAGACAAAGTTTCTATAGGAAAGCACATATCCTTTCTAGTTTGATATTAACCAGAACTATTACTTCTTCTATGTAAAGAAAAATGTATGATGTATACATGTAATACTTCATTTTTTTATTCTTATCACTATGGAAGATTAGAGACACCAGACATGATATGTTTCTGTATGTTAACTGGAGAAGAATAATAGAGAAACTCCTCAGTCCTTTCTCAGAGATCTCAAGTCAATGATTTACTATCTTTTTTTCAAACATGTATAAAATGCTGTAAGAAAACCCCTCAAAAGAAAGGCAGATTAAAGATTGTTTAGATCTCCTGTCTGTGACCATTCAATAAAGCCACTTTTCCTTCCTACCTTGGTTCACTATGCCTGTCTATTCTCTCACACCCCTTGATGAACACATTAATCATTCTGGTTATCTTCAGTTTGACAACCAAAATGGGACAGGTGTCCTTGTGAGAATGATGTTTCTTGGTGGACTCCTGATGTAAGATGCTCATGGGCTCTGTTTCTGTGGCCATAGGAGTATTTTATTCCAAGATTTGGAACAGGAGCCTCTTGTCCCAGGTAACTAGAATTCCTAAAGGTGGAAGGAAAAATAGGTTCTCTTTTGTGTGCATTTTGTGTGAGAGTTGCACTGTCTTTCTCAGCAACACTGTAGTTCCCACTGAAGTGATAAGTAGCAATTTGTCATGTTTGGAATTTGGGCTTGAAACAGGAGAGGGAGCAGCCTCTGGCTTAGAGTGTCTAGGCCTTGGTTTCTTGGTACTTGTTTAACCAAACCTAACTGAAATGGGAACCAACCAGAGTTCCATGAAAAAAGGAAAGAGCGAACTACTAGGTTGCATTATTAAGCATTGGGGACAATTTGATATTAACCTATGACAATAAAAGAGAATGATCTGTTTTTGTAAAGTCTGGCCTCAATATTTATTAGAGGATGAAAAGAAATAACCAGCACAAGAGTCCTTAGAGTACAGTACTATTCTGCAATTGAATCTTTTCTGTAGAGATTAAGTACATGGGATGAGATTCCTTATATTCAATATTTCATGGAGTTAGCCCAAAATGAAAAACTTCTGAGAGAATGTTTCAGACATGGTGTATTAGTCATGCACAGTGTCCCCAACACTGGAAAGCCAAAAGTGGTGAGGGCTTACCAACTCAATCAGCTAAGGAATTAGTTAATCAGCATTCTGAAACAAAGCAGGAGTTAAATATCTATAAGGATTGGTGAATAAAAGTCACAAAATTATCCCTTCCTATTCTAATTCCACTTATGATGTTTTAAATACCATCATTTCAAATACCTGAGATGAGATTGCCACATCTCCTATATCACCTCTACCCCCATATGAGGGGGATGGAAATGACTATGAATTATCATTATATCCCCCCAAAATGATCTGCCCACCCCACACCCAGGGTGGTGTGACTTTTAGGCAGGTTGCCCACCTTGGGAGAGCAAATTCAGGGTCAATTTCCTTTTTGATAATATCTGCAAGAATAGATGAAGAAGGACAACCAAGGGGTTATTTATATGTGCACACTTCATTTTCAAGACAGGTTCTATATAATTAGAAAGATCAAGTTCTTAGCTAGAGAGAGAACCCCAGAAAGATGAAAAATCTCTTCAAATCTATATTTGGAAACTATAACCCAAATTGGGCAAATATTCAATCTTTACTGCATGTAATTTAAAAAAAAAATTTTCTAATTTATTGAAATATATCACTCATACAAAAGCATACATAAACAATAAGTGCATAATAGTTGTGAACTTACAAAACAAACATATATAACATCAAGCAAACATATATAACATCTCACCCTACCACCAATAACTGCATTGTTTTTAAATCTTTTTAACTAACGATTAAAGTGCATTGTCAAAATATTACTACTAAACAAAGTATTTTTCCCCTAACCATTCTGATTATTATTATCTTTATATCAATTATATATGAACATACATAAACAATTAAGTGTATAGTAAAAGTTGTGAATTTACAGAGCAAACATGCATGACATCATACAGGGGTCTCATACATCAACTTCCACAAACACCTTGCATTGTCATGAGATGTTTGTTATAAACTATGAAAGAACACTGCCAAAATCTTACTACTAATCATAGTTCTTATCTTACATTTGTTGTGTTTTTCCCCAACCCACCCTATTATTTTTAAATATATTTTTTATGACAGAAGTTACAAACTTATAAAACAATCATGCACATGTGCAGAATTACCAAACAACACCCCTCCATCAACACACCACAATGTGGTGTGTCAATTGCTACAGATAAAATATCATCTGATTGTTACCATGTCCATAGTGTACATTTGGCTCACATTTTCCATATTGCCTCAGTACCAACACAGTATGTCTTTTGCATAGATGCAAGAATATTATATTATTACTAGTAACCACAGTCCATAGGTCACTTCAGCTGTATTTTTCCCATGCTTCTCCACATTTCCAACACACTGCAGAAGTGATATACATTTGTCTAGCTAACAAAGGACACTCTTGCATTTGTGCCATCAACCACAATTCTCACCCACCTCTTGGTTTACTGTGTTATCCAGTTCCTAGATTATTCTCAAGCATTCTGTCAATTGGCATTTACATAACTAGACTACCATTTTCAGTCACATCACCATTTATATACTAGCTGTTACTCACTGTGTGTTACCATCCACTCTATACATTTCCACAATTTTACAGTAAAGCTAATTAAAACTTCTATATACATTAAACATTAGTAGTCCACTCAGTCCTTCTCTTATCTCCTTTAAGAATCCACCATCTACCACCAGGTCTTGAAGATATTTTCCAATAATTTCTTTTAGAAGTTTTATAGTTCTTGCTTTTTTTATTTTTTATCCATTTTGAGTTAGTTTTTGGATAAAGTGTGAGATAGAGGTCCTCTTTCCTTCTTTCAGCTATACTTGTCCAATTGTTTCAGAACATTTTGTTGAATGGATTGTTCTGCTTGAGCTTTGTCAGTTTGACAGGATATGCAAAAATCACTTGACCATACCTGTGAGGGTCTGTTTCTGAACCATAAATTTGGTTCCATTGGTCTATTGTGTCTGTCTTTAGGCCAGTATCATGCTGATTTTACCACTACATGTAGGTACTATGATTTAAAGTCTGGAGATAAGGGTTGACTTTTCCTTTTCATGTTGTTTCTGGCTCTACAGAGCCCCTTACCCATCCAAATAAATTTTTAAAAAGATTTATTTATTTATTTCTCTTCCCTCCTCTTCCCCCAGTTGTCTGCTGTGTCCATTCACCGTGTGTTCTTCCATGACTGCTTCCATCCTTATCAGCGGCACCAGGAATCTGTGTTTCTTTTTTGCTGTGTCATTTTGCTGTGCCAGCTCTCCGTGTGTGCGGCACCATTCTTGGGCAGGCTGCACTTTCTTTCACACTGGGCGGCTCTCCTTCCAGGGTGTACTCCTTGCACATAGGGCTCCCCTACACAGGGGACACCCCTGCATGGCAGGGCACTCCTTGCATGCATCAACACTGCACATGGACCAGCTCCACATGGGTCAATAAGGCCCAGGGTTTGAACCATGGGCCTCCCATGGGGTAAGTGGATGCCCTATCCATTGGGCCAAGCCCGCTTTCCCCAAATAAATTTAATGATTGTGTTTTCAATTTTTTCTTTAATGCTGGTGGAATTTTTATTGGGATTGCATTAAATCTGTGTATCAATTTGAGTAGAATTGACATCTTAATGATATTTAGTCTTCTAACCCATGAGCATGGAATGTTCTTCCAGTTATTTAAGGCTTTTTTAAATTTAACAGTGAGTTGCAGTTTTCTGAGTACAAAAGCTTTATATCATTGGTTAAGTTTATTCCTGCCTATTTGAGTTTTATCTGTCATATTTTATTTTTACCACTCTTTTGATGCTTTTAGTTACTTTTATTGATATAATCTTCATTTCTAGAATCTCTTCCAGGTCCCTCTCTCCTGTCTTTTCTTTTTTAGGCTCTGGCACACTATTAAGTATTTCCTAAAAATCTGGTCTCTTGCTTAGAAATTCTCTCAGTTTCTATTTATCTTTGAATATACTAATTTTGCCCTCATTTTTGAAAGATAGTCCTGCTGTATATAAGATTCTTGGCTGGAATTTTTTTTCTTGTTATATCTTAAATATATAATACCACTGTCTTCTTGCCTCCATGGTTTCTGGTGAGAAATCAGCACTAAAACCTATTGGATATCCCTTATATGTTATGCATTGCTTTTCTCTTGCTGCTTTCAGAATTCTCTGTCCTTGGCCTTTGACATTCTGATGAGTATGTGTCTTGGAGTTGGTCTATTTGGATTTTTTTGGATGGGAGTACATTGTGCTTCTAGGACAGGGATATCTATGTTCTTCAATAGGGTTGGGAAATTTTCTACCATTATTTCTTTAAATATTCCTTCTACAGCTTTCCCTTCTCTTCTCCTTCTGTGAGAACCATGACACATATGTTTGCATGTCTTTTGCTGTAATTTAGTTCCCTGAGACCTTGTTCAATTTTTTCCATTGTTTTGTTCATCTGTTCTTTTGTATGTTCACTTTCAGAGGCCATTTCTTCAAGCTCATCAATCCTTTCTTCTGCCTCCTCAAATCTGCTATTATATGATTTCAATGTTTTTAAAATTTCATTGATTGCCCCTTTCATTCCCATAAGATCCGCTATTTTTCTATGTATGCTTTCAAATTCTTCTTTGTGCTCATCCAATGTCTTAACATCCTTAATCTCTTTAGCCATCTCATTGAATTTATTAATGAGATTTGTTTAAACATCTATAATTAGTTCTCTCAACTCCTTTATGTCATCTGAAGATTTATCTTGTTCCTTTAACTGGGCCATAGCTTCCTGTTTCTTGGTGTGGATTGTAATTTTTTGTTGGTGTCTTTGCATCTGGCTTACTAGAGTATTTTTTCTGGGTGTGGTTTTTCTCTTTAGTTTAGGGCTTCCTACCTTTTCTCTCTTGCTGATTGTGCAGTAGGAGCCAAGCATGTAATTGGTGCTATAAGCTGTGGAGGCTCAAGCTGCCCTCATTGCACCCAGGGACCAATGAATCTTCTTCCAACTTTCTCCTTTGCCAGAGGTAGGGACAGAGTCACAGCTATCAAGCTGCCCTCATTGCACCCAGGGACCAATGAATCTTCTTCCAACTTTCTCCTTTGCCAGAGGTAGGGACAGAGTCGGGAATAATCCACATGCAGGCCTAGACTGTAGGTGCCCAGAGAGACTGATGAAGTTTCACATCCCTTTATCCCCTGCCTGGGGTAGCAATGGACCTGCAGGTGTGGACAGAAATCTATGCAATGTAGGTCCAAGATGACCACAGTTGCCCTGGTAGACTTCTGATTTTCAGTCTATGCCAGCCAGAGTTGCCTGCAGTTATCTGTATAGGCTGGTGCAGGGCTCTTCAGCCTCCTCCCCACCAGAGGGAGAGCTGAAGTCTACGCAGGCTGCAGGCTAATCTGTGTGAAACTGGTTCCTGCTGACACTGAGAGTTTCAGTCAGCCTGGCCTCCCCTCAGGCTGGGGGTGGGATCAAATGGTGGCTACTGGCATCTTTCTGACTTGGGCTGGTTCACACCCTAGCTGTTCTCAGGGTTATCTCTTAGCCAGTCAAGTCTATCAATCAGTAGCCGAAATTGGCAGCCAACTGTCTACTCCTCCCCTGTTTCTGGAAATGGAGCTTCCAATTCCCATCACTGAACAGCTCCTGGGATGGCTCATGCTGCCAGAGAAGAATAATCACAGTCTCCATGGCTTGGCTGGTAATTTCCCAGAGAGGCTGGTGCAGGTCCCCACAGCTTCCTCCCTGCTGGAGGAGGCACTAGGGCCTAGGCTAGAGATGCAGTATGATCTGGGTGGAAAAAAGATGGTCCCCACTAGCACTGGGATTTTCAGTCCACCCTACTTCCCCTCGTGTCAGGTACAGAGTTAAGATGGCAGCTCCCAGCCTCTTTCTGACTTGGACAGGCTCAAATTTTAGCTATTCTCAGGGTTATACTGTAGCCCACAGAATTTCCTCATCAGTAGCTGAAATAAGTGCTCAACTGTCTCTCCCCCCACCTCCATTTTGGGCAAGTGGAGCTTTCAATTCCAGCCACAGAACAGCTCCCAGAGCAGCTTGTGCTACCAGTGGAGGATGGGCACTGGCCTCCATGGCATGGAGCACTCTACTTATGAGTCTTCTCTGCAGGTGGGCAGTCTCCTCCTTCTACTCCATCAAGGACATTGCAGGATGCACCTCTGGTCTCCTGAAGCCCCCAAAAATGTGCTTCAGCTAGCTCCAGAGAGCTCTGGGTATTTGCTAACTGCCCTGTAGCAGGAGCTGACTCTAAGAGGTCCTTACTCCACTGCCATCTTGCTGGTTCTCCTACTGCATGTAATTTTTTAGAGGAAAAGAAAATTGTACTAGAAAAGGATGAAGGTTATGCTAATTTTTTCATCATTTGTAACCCTCACAATCCTATTCATGTGTTGGGAGTCTGGCAGCTCCAATAACTGATCCTAATTGAAACCCAAATGAACAAAAGGTATAAAATCAACTGGATCATTACAAAGCTTTCATAATTGGAAAGCAATAGAGTCCCCAAGTAAAACAATTTAAGTAAAATTCAAGAAATTTTCCAAAAGCCAGCTAAGAATCCATCCATTTTCCTTGAATTACTCCTTGAGATGTACCACCAATTCACAGACCTAGCCCCAGAACATCTTGTTAATTGGTGTAAAGTTAACCAGTCTTGTATCTGTCAAAGTGTTGCTGATATTCATTTTAAACTGCAAAAAGTAAAAGGAGGACTAGGACTGCCAATTTCAGCTCTGTAGAGACTGCTTTCAGAGTGTTTTTTTAGCCAGGAAAAGGCCTAAGAAAAGCATCATACAAAAATAATTGCATAAAGGACTAACTTGAATTACATTTTAGGAATAGTCCTGAGAAAAATCCTCCAAACAGTGGGAAGCAATGAAAGGTAAGATCTCTGGGTCCCTCAGAAAACCTTTGAGCCTCCAGAAATGTACTCATTGCAAAGAAGTGAACCATTGGAAGTGGTAATGCCCTAGTCTCAGAAAGAAGAGAGCACTAAAGTCTCATCGTCATGCAGCTCAATGCACACAGTTTACAGGGGATAAAGACAGTGATATTCCATATCCCCATATTGGGGCTCAGGGACACTTTCCACTGGTCAGAAACAGTAATGATTATGCACAAAGAACCTTAGGTCTCTCTCCAAGTGAGTAAGACATTAATACATTTTCTGGTGGACACAGGAGTAACTTTTCAATTTGAATCAAAAGTTTACTCATAAGTCAAATGAGTCTGCCCCTGTTATTGGATTGTCAGGAATTACCAATGATCATTTCTTCTTACAGCTTCTCCAGTGTTGAACTGGAGACATCCAAATAACAAATAAATTTCTCCACATGTCTGCATGCTTCATCCCTCTTCTCAGGCAGAATTTGCTTTCATTGCTAAAAGCCTCTCTCTCTCTTTGTCATCCACTGAAGTTAGTATACAGATTCTGACATTACATGCCTGTACCCCCCAAGTGGCCTTGCTGGGCCTGACAGAAAGCACCAGGAAGTTTGGAGTATCTGAAGAAATAAAAAATGCATCAGCAAAGTGTAGGGGAGCCCTCTGGGATGGGTGAAAAATTCACAAGTGGTAATGGTAAGGCTGCAGTTGAACAGCAATCCTCCACACTTACAACAGCACCCACTTAGATGCACAGCAAAAAAGTAGGCATCACTCCTTAACTAAAAATTTCCTCAGTTGGGACCTAATCTGACCTTGCTTGTCAGATTTTAACATGCCCTGTTCTAAATACTGGCACATAAAAGAAGATATTTTTGTATGATTTAAAAGCTGTTAAATATTAATCTAATAGTGTCTAATACTTATACACTTTATCAGTACTTCAGATACTTATGTTTTGTTCACTGTTTTGAACTTGAGAAATGCTTTTTACTGCATACCTTAGAGAAAGGATCACAAAATCTTTTTTTAATTTTGAATGGGAAGATCCCAATACTAGAATGAAACAACAATATTGTTGGACTGTGTTGCCACAATGATTCAAAAATGCCCCAACTCTTTTTGGGCAGGCACTGTCCAAGGACTTAGAGGGAGTACAACTCCAAGAAGGATTTTTCCTTCAGCATTTGGATATATATTCATGGCTAGCAAAACCCAGGAAGCCTAAACACAATAGCAATGCCAAAGAAACTAGCAGAGAAAGGATGTAAAGTATCTGAAAATAAAGCTCAAATAATGCAAATGTATGTTAAAAACCTTGGGTTTGATTTATCAGAAGGAAAACAAGCCATGCAACCTAGCAGAAAGGTACATTATGGTGAGTGATGGGCCCCAAAAAAGAAAGGAAGTTAGAGGTTTACTATGGTATGGCTGGCTTTTTCAGGCTCTAGATAACAGATTTTGGGCTCATTGCTAAATCTCTATATGAAGTCTTAAAGAGGAAAGAAAAATATTCATTTAGAATGGATTCTAGAATATTCCCTAGAATTTCAAGAACTTATGGATAAGATCCTGTCAATCCCCTTCCCAGGACTCCCTGACAATTAAAAGACTTTGTATTTATGTATATAAATGTCAAGGGATTGCATTGGGAGTATTAGAACATGAACTTGGAGGAAAGACCTGGGTAGTTCTTCACTTATCAAGGCAGCTTGACTCTATACTCCAAGGATGGCCAGGTTGCTTGCAAGCTGTAGGTGCCACTGGTCACCTTCTCCAGGAAGCAGAGAAGATCACACTGAGCTCTCTCATTTGAGTTTTCACCTCATATTCTATTCTTACTATTCAAGAACAAAATGTGGGTCAATTGTTAACCATGGGCCACATAAGCAAATATCAATCCATTTTACTAAACAACCCAAATGCGACTCTGAAAACTATAGATAAACTCAACCCAGCTACATTACTACTTATCAATGGCGGCTCACAAAGAAATGAAAAGATCATGGAGACTGGGGTTCAGGGGAGCAGAGCAAATGCTACTGACAAGTTTATTGTACAAAGTCATAGTATTTGTACAATTTCAAACAATGCTCTTTAAACTAAAAAGGCCCTTGCAAACCTACAATTAAAAACTTGGCAAACACTATGCACATTGACCTTAACATGTACCCATACAATAAGGAACAAGAAGCCCCCATCTCCTTTCACTAGCTTCTTTCCAAGTCATTTATTTCCATGCCAAACTGCACACATTTCTATTTAAAGCAGTCATGTCAAATATCCCAGCATGTTTTATGTCCCCCTTTTACTTTATAGCAAGCTAACTGTGCCTGTCTTAGGTTGTCTTCCTCTGAAGATCTTACCCATCATTGACTACCAGTTAAGCACCTGCTATGGGGGGTTGTTGTTGTCTTAATATGATGCAGAATGTCATTCCATATGATGTTTCACCACCAACCAAGTATCACTAATAGTGATACTATTAGTATCACTAAAAATAGTAAACAGTGCATGATAAGGTCATGAAATGTAGAAACCCATCATTTCCACCAAGACAGGATTTAATTATTTTAATTCTTTAATCATTTTATTCCACATATCTGACATTTCTATCTCTAAATTTGATTGAGACATTAATTTAGTTTTCTGTTGCAATGACTGAATTTGCTGAGTTATATTAGAATGTTGATAGCCTAACAAATGTTTTCTAATACTATTCCATTCCTCTGAATCATTCCACTTTAAAGAGTAACACAAAAAGAACTTTGATTACAATCACATTTTAAAGCTAATTGCACTTGCATATTATAAACTGTATCTCCAATATGTGTTACAGTGTTTTCCAGATAATTAACATGGTTAGATAATTTGCAACACTCCCTGGTGTCACTATACCAGGGGATATCTAAATGTATGGGAAACATAACAAAAGTGGGCTGTTGAACTATTAAAAGATCATCATTCCAATTGGCAGTATTAATACAGTTAGTTAAATTACAATGCAAACAATGTTCATAACAATATCCTTCCACCTTTGCGATGTTAACAGTTCCTGTGACAATAGCATAAGGAGATGGCACACAAGCCCAAGTCCATAGGCAAACATAAGCTACAAATTTGCAGTTCCAGGATTTGTAAAGTTAATATGATGCATGGCAACCACCAATTGCCAAAGATCTCATTAGAGTACACATTCTGGACTGGTGAAAACATTGCTGATGAAACCTCCAGCAGACTTAAGATGGACATGCAGATGCTTAACACACTGTGCCCAGGTATACAGTACCTATGGAGTCCAGTGATGTTATGAACATAACCACATCGCCATTAAGAGTGAATAACACAGTCATCATGTGGTGCTGTGAGCTTGTTAGCTTTTCCCAAGCTTCTTTCCCTTTTTGTTTTATAAGCAAAGTTTTAAGAGGGTTATTGGCATGTTTAACGATAGCCTGTCCTTGGGGATTTTATGGAATGCCAGTTATATGCAGAAAATAATAGCTGTTTTGTTGTAAGAGTCCGATGCAGTGTCTGTAGCAGTGAAAGCATACCTCATCCCTCCCAAGAGCAGGAGGGGTCCAATGTCACAGTCCTTGTAGTGAGCATAAAGGACACTCGTGGGTGATGTTCATTACCTGGTGGAGCCACTCAGCTTCTTTTCATGTTTCAATGGTATGGCTCTGGATCTTCATGAAGGCATCTGCCTCAACAGTTCTGAAAGGGATGTTAGAGGAGTGGGCAGGGACATAGCAGACAGTTACCTGTTACTACTAGCAGGTATCCCAGATATTTTTCCATAGATCTGAGGATGATTTACAATGGTCCATCATTTCTGTCTTGCTTTTAGTGTTTGCAATCCACCCCTGCATAGGATAGGCAGTCTTCAGAGTGACCAGACACTATTAGGTTAAATCTTTCAGAAGGGCCTCCTATGCTGCACACAATTACTTTTTTATATTGTACTTTTGGCCTCTTTCCAGAATTGTGATTAAAAACCAAGTTTAGAATTTTGCCTTTGCCACAAACCCCACCCAAAGCCAATATTGGTGCTAGTCACATCCAATTCACAGCCTCAGTTAATGGCCACAATTTTCCTCTCTTTTATTATTTAAAGCAGCTTGCTGGAGGTTTTCCTACTTCCATGAAGGACTTTTCCAAATTAGTACATACAATGGTTTTACTATTTGAGCTAAATGAGGGATGAAAGATTTTTAGTATTTTAACAATATTACAAACTCTGTTAACATGGGAAAACATTGTACTTTATTAATTACAACAGAGAGTATTGTTTGTTTTATCCAACTAAACAACATTTAAGAATTTGATAGAGCAGTAGGGACCTTGTAGCTTGTTCTAATTGTTTGCCTATTTTAGGCTTTTAAGATAGGATACTATTATTTCTGATGTTTCTTTTAATTTTTGGAAAGAGGATTTCTGGTTAACATAATGTCACCAGTAGGATTTCAGCCACAGATTTTTCCTACACAGCCAGATTTTTTTTTATCACCATGCCAGGACAGATGGTTGGGCTATGCACATAGCCTCAGGGAAGCACTGCAAAAGTCCATTGTTGGGTTTTCCACAGATAGGGTAATGCAGGCTGGCTTTCCTGTTTATACTAAAGAAAGTTTTAGCAAGTTTTAAAACAAAGTGAGAGTGACACAGTTGGATATTAACTTCTTGCAACAAACTAGCAGTATTTGGGATTGCTGCATACTACAGTGTTACTTTAATTGATAAGAGGTTGTTTCTGTGACACAAACTTTTTTATAATAATAAATTATTATTATTATTAACCATGTTGTATTTTTGTTTAATATTATACTGAAATATTGGTAAATTTATACACTCTTAAGTATTCATATGAACCTTTTACTCATACAACTTTAATTACGAAGAGGTTAATAAATCTTTTTAATTATATAACACTTTTAAACATCTTCCATTCAACTTACAACATATTAAATGAACTCAACTATTTTATTACTATAAAAGTTCTTTCAAGGTAAAAGAGCAAATCTCTTGTAAACAGTTTGAAATAAAAAAGCTACTTTTCAGGATTTGATTTTGAGAAAGCAGGTTTGAACATTATGTTCCTTTAAAAGAGATAAGACCTTTTCTTCTTTGAACACAGAGGAAATGATAAGGGTAAAGCACAAGAAGTTATTTTGATAAAACAGACTTTCTTCGTATACTGATTATTCAGGATAAAAACTTTTTATAAACTTTTGCTAAAACAGACTAATTGCTTGAGAAACTTTGAGAAAGAACAAAATTTTAAGTTTGCATTATTATACTTCTTGATACTAAACCTTTTTAAAACTTTATAGATAGACACATCAAATCTTAACTTTAACATTAAAAATTTCTTTTCCATGAACCCTTTGCACATTCTGTATTTATTCAGGTTTAGTTCCACATTTTACCTTTTCTTAATAACCAATTATTTTATTTTAGGACAAAATTATTTTGTTTTCTTAATAATAAAAACACATTCTATACATCCCACATACATAAGTTAGCAGGCAAACTTTTTACAACATATAATTACCATCAACACTAAACAAATTTGTTAAAATAATGAACTTTTCTTCACTTTAAATACTTAGTAGCACACAATACAGAAAAAATCTTTTAGAAACAAGTTGGTAGGGGAGGCTGGCTGCTGACAAGTTTTCCTGTTATAAAATTATCTTTTATTATTATTATCAATTCAGGTTTTGTTTGATAATGACTTTTTGGAAGTAGCCATTTAAATACCTTAATTTAAACATTGCTTCCTTAAACTTCTTATAATTATTTGTAACTATATAGACTATAATTATATAATTTTGAGACAAATTTAAACTTCACAGAACACATTCCCTTACGTAACATTACTACAGTACCTTCTACAACTTGCCACAAGCATCTTGCATATGGACATTTCCATTTTGAGTTTATGAAAATTAGCCATCCAATTTTAGGAAAAAACACACCTTTTTGAACTAACTTATTAAATTTCAGTCAAATTTCCCACAAACCTTTTGCCTTTTAAAATATTCATTTAAATTTTGCATTCTTTACTTTGTGAAGAAAAATAAATTATTCATTTTAATTTAGGCAAGAACTATCTTTTTTATATTTTTTGTCTTTATTTGATTTTTTAATGTTACATTAAAAAAATATGAAGTCCCCATATACCCCGCACCCCCCTCACACCACTCATCCCCCCATAACAACAACCTCTTCCATCATCATGAGACATTCATTGCATTTGGTGAATACATCTCTGAGCACCACTGCACCTCATGGTCAATGGTCCACACCATAGCCCACACTCTCCCATGTTCCACCCAGTGGGTCATAGGAGGACACACAATGTCTGGTAACTGTCCCTGCAGCACCACCCAGGACAACTCCAACCCCTGAAAATGCCCCCACATCTCATCTCTTCCTCCCACTCCCTATTCCTAGCAGCAACCATGGCCACTTTCTTCACACCAATGCCACATTTTCTTCGATTACTAATCACAAAAGTTCATGAATAGAATATCAGTAAGTCCACTCTAATCCGTACTTTAGTTAGTCCTCCATCCTGTGGAACTTAGAATGGTTGTGTCCACTCCACATCTATATCAAGAGGGGGCTTAGATTCTACATGGATGCTAGATGCAATTCTCCTGCTTTCAGTTGTAGCTCCCTGGTGTGCTGGTTGACTTTCTTCACCTCCAAGTTAGCTGAGTGGGATAAGTCCAATAAACCAGAGTGTAGGAGTTGCAAGTCTACTGAGGCCCAGGGCCTGGCTATCACATGGTCAGTCCAGAGATTCAGGTCCTCTGGGTATACATTAAACCCCAGCACCAACTACAGTTCCAGTAAAAGTAACAGGAGAGGCTTGTGGACAAAGATCACATCTGAGTCCAGCTCCATCACACAGAAACACAAACTCCAAAGTAGGGCCAACTGACATGGCACTGAACTCCATCTGCCATGACCATAGAACCTGTGGGTCTCTGTAGCCCTCAAAAGAACCAATACCTGAGATTCTATCTACTTTCTCAGTCTCTGGGACTCTGCTCAGGTGTGCATAAGGACAACCCCTCTGATAGCCTCCCGGCTCTTTTTGGAGACTCATAGCCATATAAACTCATTTGTCCTTTCCATTTCCCCCTTTTATTCAGGTCAAAAAGCATTTTTAACTCCTGATATTATATGTAGACTGAAATAGTGTGCTGATCCGAGTTGACCTTTTATTCAAGGTCATTTTCTAGTTACATCATCAGCTGGTACTTGGGGGTAATCCCTCTGCAACAGGGAGGCTCATCCCCAGGAGTCATGTCCCATGCTGGGGGGAAGTCAATGCATTTACATGTTGAGATTGGCTTCAAGATTGGCCACATTTGAGCAACACGGAAGCTCTCAAGAGGTAACTCTTAGGCACCCTGCACCCTTAGGCCTTGTTCCTATTTCAGGTGCACAGGCTCACAGGCTTAGTCATTAGTAAAGGGCTCATTGTTGGACCTTCATTCTTTTTTGGTCTTTGCCATTGCCTTGGGGGATTGTTGCTGTTCCTTTAGGGACTGTGATAGAGCTCCCCTGGCTAGGAACTCAGCACTCCCTCAGTTGTTGTTTTTAATTGTAACCACTATGAAAATATCCAAACATTT